>NC_063047.1:31748481-32048481 GCF_018812025.1 Megalobrama amblycephala
GCGTAGACTAAGGCTTTATGGAGTGGATCAGAAAATCATGTGGTTGTTTTATCAGTTATACGGAGCATAATCAGATATGGCATTACGGTATGGTTTGGTAACCTTACAATTCAAGTAAAATCTAATCTTGCACGCTTGGTAAAAAAAGCAATGAAGACCACTGGGAGAAAGGACCATTTGCCTCTTGAGTCAGTCTGTTCTTAGAGAAGCACATCATATCTTAGCTGATCCATTTACTGCATACAGTGTATGAATTGTTACCATCTGGAAGAAGGTACAGAATTCCAATGTGTAGGTATAATCGGTTTAAGAAGTCTTTTATACCTATTTCAATTAAAATGTTAAATGATGAATGAATGAATGAATGAATGTAATTTTGTTTTACTATCTATGTGTTTGTTGTTGTTGTTGTTGTTGTTGTTTTTAATGATTTTGTCAATGTAAACACCTTGAGTCCAACACAAATTTTCCCTTTGGGGACAATAAAGTCAATTTCATTTTCATTTAGTTTCTAATCAAAATTTTTTTTACTTTATTTTACAAAACAAGGCATTGATTTATACATGTCCACTGTGGAGGACACCAGGACTTAAATTATGTTTATCAGGCATTTTGGGAGACACAATAAGTGAATAGCAAAATAAATGATATATCAATATTCCTATTAATAATCAGATATTATTATGAAAATGTTGCCAATTATTACTCCTCTTTTTCATTACATGTTGCCCCAAGAACACATTAATATGCAAATTAGATACAGTGTATAGATGCATTGTATTGAATGGGAAAACCCATGTATGGCCATTTTACCCACATATTGCACAAAGTAAAAGGGTATATCAATTAATTATATCGTTCATAACATAGTTGAGAATCATCTTTAAACAAAGTGTGGTTACTGAAGCCTAAAAATTGATTGGTGAATATTTTTTTTTTATTTTTTAAACAACTTAGTCCTTGTGTCCACTACAGAGGACATAGCATAATATGAATAAAATATAATTTTTCAAAAATGTTTTTTTTTCTTTTCTCATTTGTTTCTTATGCTCTAAACATTGTAATGACGTGAAAAAAATACTAAATAATAAAAAAAAAATTTGTATTTCGGGAGGATATAACAGTAAGAGTTACAGTTAAGTACCGAGGTGACATTTATAACGACTCATCAAATCATATGAATCATCAAAACTGACGAACCAATAGTCTGTATTCAAATATTTGAACGAACCAATGAGATTTGAGATGGGCGTGTCCCCGCAAAATTCAAGCAACTGTTTTGTAGAGAAGGAGGTGGACGTTGTGTTAGCAACACTGTGCTAATAGACTCGATTATAAAGTTAAAACAAATACTATATTTATTTTGATTAAATTTTTTTGTGGATGATCGGATAAAACAATGGAAACAGTGACGGAGGAAGATGTGTCTAAACTATCAAAGATAGGTAAAGCGGTCTCCCATAAGCTTACACCAGGCTAGTCTTATGCATCATGTACGCTGTTACTGTTCCTATTGATTCACATTTGTTTATTTTTATACCGCATATTACAGAGTAAGTTGTGTTAAGATTTTATTTCGAAAAATCACCTAACAGTGATGTGAAAACCAACGAGCTGTTGTTCAAAACACTGATAGCGATGCATGCGCGCGCGTGAGTGAAAGAGGTACAATGTTTTGCTTTATAAAGGGACTAATTCTGCCTTCACGTGCTTTCGGCATTATCGTAAAAACGAAATTCCTTGGTAAAATAGTACCTGCACATGAACGCACTCCCATTTCGAAACTTGAATGCGATGAGCTCGTAATCACGACTTCATAAGTGGGAATCTGATGGCACGTGAACGCAGCATTAGATAAATGAAATTACTTGTGATGTCTCTTCGTCTTTCCCTCAGGGAAACGGCATACAAAATAGTGTGAACAATACCTCCTGAAATAATGTCAATATCAATATTCTCGGTCGAAATGTATATCTGCATCTGGGCTATGTATCTGTATCAGGGTGTATCTGGTTTTCATTTCCCATCCTTTGTAGTCCTTCTTCTCTTTGCTAGTCATGCACATAAACGTCAAGCAAATAAAATGTGAAAAGTACACACACTCTCTCTTAATGTAAGCACATACCAGCTGCATGAATAATAATTATAAAAGGATTAGCAAAATTCTGTTTAAAATCGTTGTAGATGGAGTACAGCATGACTGTCAAATGTCAGCTACACAACCTCCTATCAGGACACTATCCAAATGGATCATGAAGAAACTAATGTCTTCATTCACTTTATTCAAATGGCAGAAGTTCTATTATCCATGTGTCTTGCATCACCCTGAATCTGTTTTATTTTTTTATTTTTTGCAATAATGACCAGCTGACAACATTGTCCTTATCAAATAAATGTATTTGTAATGAAATGGACATGAAGTATTGATTTGATTTATATTATCATGTGATCATAAATATACAAGACATATAATATATGAATAGCACCAAACTAGCAATCTATAGTTTATGAAATACATGCATGTATGCTGGATTTTTAAATGGTTTTCTCTTTTGTTTACAGAGCAACGCAAACTGAAATTGGCAGAATATCTGGCAGCAAAAGGAAGACTGAAAGCACCTAATCCAAAGTAGGTGGTCTTAAAGGGTCTTTCTGTCTGTAACAATTGTTGAATTTGTAATTTAATTATTTAAAAAATATACATATTTTCAGCATTAGCAAGCACCTTAGTATGTTGTATTTATGTTCTGAATAAACTTTCTTTTTTACTCAAAGACCATATCTCAAGGAGAAGCCTGTTACAAAGAAACATGCTGATATTAATCAGAAGCCCAAATTTGTAAGTTAAAATTACATTTCTTTAAATTTTGCACAATTCTATGTTAAAAGTGTAGACTGTTGAGTTGATTGTCTTTATAATTCTTTCAGACCGGTGACGAAAAGGAGAATTATGGCATCAGTGGCACAAATGTAAAAGAAGTAAAGAGAGTGAAGTCATTGGGAGAGGTTAATAAAAAAACAACATCAAAAAAAGGACTCAGCATCCATTCGCAAGCCAAAGCTCCAGCACAGTCTTCCAGTAATTGCCGTAATACTTTCCAGGCAGGCTTTCAACTTTTGAAGACACAGAGCAATAGAACGGCTTCTATTCAAAATCCAAGGAAACCACACAAAGCTGAGGAAACTGCCGCATCAATCCATGCAAATCCAGCAAATAGGAATCATCCACAAAGGTTTCAAAATGGCCAACAAAAAACCCTTCAAACACAGCCAGCTTCCCAAAATAAAACTCAAAAGTCAAGAAAATCAAGTCTTGTTTCAGTCTGTGGCCCTTCACACTCTGGATATGGCATCTCTGCCCACAGACGCACAGAACAAACGCACCACACTCAGTCAACAAGGCCTTTAGCTAAGAAATTAGAAACAACCAGCAAACCAACCTCAACTGCCAAATTGATGAGTCAAAGACCAATTAACACAACTGGGACAAGAATTCAGACAAACAGTGTTTCTAAAACCCAGGCAAAACTGACACAGCAACCCAGAAGTCAAAGTGCTGTACCAAAGTTTGGGATTCACGACAGCAGTTCTCAGAGCAATAAACTCATGAGCAGAAAATCAAATTCGGCGACAAACAGTTCTGACGTTAACCAGAGAAAGGATATTTCATGCATTATCACAAAAGTCGATGCCACAAAAACTAAATCGCATTGCTCTGTCACAAACAGAGCAACAAGAACAAGTGTCTCTTCAACTCTGTCTAAACCAACAGATAGTGAAGGATCAGCGGTCATTAAAAATAAACAGCATTCTACTGTTAAACCAACTAATGTCACTGCTTCTACCAAACTCCTCGGTCGAAACACCAAGAGTTGTGTATTGCCACAGACTGCCACTGTGCCCCAAGAGCTTCAGCAGCCTGCCAAGAGATCCAGCCAGGCCAAGCCTGCGGTGCAATTGCAGACCCCTAAATCCAGTTTCTGTCCCAGTACTCAAGGTGTCCGAACAGCCCCGGTAGATGGAATGAAGAAGCCAACTGCAGCACAGGAGGAGAGACTGTGAGTTTACTTCTGTCTGAATCAAGGTTTCTCAACTCTGGAACTCAAGCTCCAACCTTGATCAAACTCAACCTCATGTAACTGTATTCCTGAAGACCTTGATTGGCTTGTTCAGTTATGATATTTTTGATGAAATCCTAGAGGTATATGACTTGTCAGGAACAAAATCAACAATTTCAAGGTCCAGAAAGGTACTAAAGACATTGTTAAAACAGTCAACGTGACTACAGTAGTAGTGATGAAAATAATTTTTGTGCGCCAAAACAAAAATAACGACTTTATCCAACAATATCTTCTCTTCTGTGTCATTCTCATACATTGTTTATCTCCAGCACTTCCAGGTTTTATGTCAGAACGCCGACTCATTATTGGCCGGTTCCTGCGTCAGCATCACACGCATGCGTTGTGCTGCTCACGTGTGCAGTTTTGGCCAATACTGAGCCGGCATTTGGACGTAAACACAGAAGACTTTGACAGTTTTAATGATGTTTTTAGTAACTTTCTGGACCTTGAAAGTGTTGATTATATTGCTATGGACAAGTCATATACCTCTCGGATTTCATTAAAACTATCTTCATTTGTGTTATGAAGATGAATGAAGGTCTTACTGGTTTGGAACGACATGAGGGTGAGTAATTATTGACAGAATTTTTCATTTCTGGGTGAACTAACCTTTTAAAGCAGTGATTCTCAAATGGTTTTGTTACCCAACACTCAAGTAAACAAAAGTAAACAAAATGTCTTCAAAATGTAATACTGAAATGTGTTATTATTGTCAGTGGTGTAACTTTGTTTTTATAAAAGTGGGTGGGATGGGGTATGCTAATACAAGACCATCAGAAATGTACAATAACAAATGCACAAGAAAAAAACATTACGATCATGTCCAGAAGTCAATTTTAGTGGTACATTGATTTCAATTAATCGACATAGATCTCGTGTTTAAAGGTGCCATCGAACGTTTTTTTACAAGATGTAATATAAGTCTAAGGTGTCCCCTGAATGTGTCTGTGAAGTTTCAGCTCAAAATACCCCATAGATTCTTTTTAATTATTTTTTTTAACTGCCCATTTTGGAGCATCATTAAATATGAGCCGATTTACGCTGCGGCCCCTTTAAATCTCGCGCTCCCCCGCCCAGAGAGCTTGCGCTTTCCTTTAACAGCATAAACAAAGTTCAGACAGCTAATATAACCCTCAAAATGGATCTTTACAAAGTGTTCGTCATGCATGCTGCATGCATACGTCGGATTATGTGAGTATTGTATTTATTTGGATGTTTACATTTGATTCTGAATGAGTTTGAGGCTATGCTCCGTGGCTAACGGCTAATGCTACACTGTTGGAAAGATTTATAAAGAATGAAGTTGTGTTTATGAATTATACAGACTGCAGGTGTTTAATAATGAAAATAACGACTGCTCTTGTCTCCGTGAATACAGTAAGAAACGATGGTAACTTTAACCACATTTAACAGTACATTAGCAACATGCTAACGAAACATTTAGAAAGACAGTTTACAAATATCACTAAAAATATCATGGATCATGTCAGTTATTATTGCTCCATCTGCCATTTTCGCTATTGTTCTTGCTTGCTTACCTAGTCTGATGATTCAGCTGTACACATCCAGACATTAATACTGGCTGCCCTTGTCTAATGCCTTGATCATGGGCTGGCATATGCAAATATTGGGGGCGTACATATTAATGATCCCGACTGTTACGTAACAGTCGGTGTTATGTTGAGATTCGCCTGTTCTTCGGAGGTCTTTTAAACAAATGAGATTTATATAAGGAGGAGGAAACAATGGAGTTTGAGACTCACTGTATGTCATTTCCATGTACTGAACTCTTGTTATTCAACTATGCCAAGATAAATTAAATTGTTAGTTCTAGGGCACCTTTAATGTGATTGTTTCATTCTTACATCTACTATAATACAATATATCTTTAGTCGCAATAGTCTTTACATCAGTAAATAAATAAGTAGATCCGCATTTAATGTTCATGTGTCCTAATGGACGGGTGGTAGAACTTTTGTTGAGTCTGCCAAAGGTTCTGGGTTCTAATCTGCCTTCGTGTAGTTTTTTTTTTTTTTTTTTTAAATAAAACTGAAGATGTTCATCAGTGATTATATACCAAGAGCATGGACACGTTTGTATGCATTTTCTTTAGCGATTTCACAGGAACAAATAGAGAGTCTCAAAAGCGATAAATTGAAGTGTGCGTCTTTGTGAAGCCTGTGTACGAGCTACATGAGAACGGCATCAACAAGCACTTGGCATGATTTAAAAAAACGGCACCAAATCGCCTTTTATTTAACGTGAATTAAATTAATACTCTACTATTCAACTGGAGATGTTTCCTTTGTATTAGGTACATCTGTGCCACAAGATGTTTAAAAAAGCGGCGGGGACAAGATCGATCCTGGCAAAAAGTTCCACCCGCAAATTACGCGCATGATTATTGTTTTCTAAATGTTTCTTGAATTAGACCAGTCAGGTCATATATTTAAAAAAAACTTTGTTCAGTTTGTTCTTTTCACTGATGACATGTCGCTCATCTTGTTCATGTAGGGATATGGATAATTTGATATAGCTTCTACCAGGTTTGTGACTGATGAATTTGTGACAAAATAATGAATTTGTTTGGCACAATGTTTGACAGCAACAGAAAAAGATTTTTATCCTCCATTTAAAAATTTTTTTTTTTTTCATATCTTGTTAATTTAAAATATAATTTATATGACTAATTCATAACTTGAAATGTTAAAAATGTAGAAATACCAAACATGTTCAGTAGAAATGAACATGTATTATAAAAGTATCATTAACTAAGACTAACAAATGCTGGTAGTGCCATATTGTTCATTGTAATTTCACGTTAGTTATAGCATTAACTAACATATAAAAACACAGTGCCAAGTGTTACTATGGTTTGCTAACAATTCATAATTAATTGAATTTTATTGTCCAACATAACCCTCACATCATGACCCACCAGTTAAGAACCACTGCTTTAAAGGGTGACTCAAAATTAAAGCTTCTTTATGGGTTTAAAATGATATAAGGGTGTGTAAATGATAACAGAATTTTTATTTTTGGGTGAACAATCCCAATCTTTAGGGGAAAAAAAGTATAGTTTGTTTGTTTTTTGTTTATGGGTTAAACCCTAACAGAAGTGATGTCTGTGCAGGCGTAAGCTCCAGGAGTGGCGGGAATCGAGGGGCATCACATATAAACGTCCTCCTATGCCTGTCCGTCCGGTGAGGAGGAAGACTGTCTCTGCTATTCCTCAGCCATACTGGACGTCTATGGAGAATGAAGATGAGGTTCATAACATTGTCTTTGCTGTGGACCGGTCACTAGATGACTGCATTAAATTATTACAGCAGGTATTATAATTATTTTTATATGAGTTTATACTTTTTATATGTAATTAAATGAATATGCATTATTAGGGGTGATGCAACAAAGCAAGTTCTTCCATGGAAATGGGAGTTTATTGTTTGTACCAGGCAACGGTGAAATCTGACTGGTACAAAAACATGCTTCACACAGCTGATACACATCAAAAATGTTCTAACTAATTGACTGTGTCTTGCTGTTACACACATTTTTGCTTTTGGGAAAAGCCGAATTGCCAGGCATCTGCCTTGGTTGAGATATGGTGTAAAGCTTGGTTCGTGGTTGAACAGCTTATTCTTTTTAGTACACGTCAAGGAGGGGGGAAAATACATGTGAAAAATAAAAACAAATAAAATGGAGTAAATAAAATAATAATAATTTAAATAAGTAAATAAAAAAAAAATAACAACTTACTGTTACATGAGGTCTTATGTTTGTTTTGGATCATTGTCATGATGGAAGATCAATCACAGCCCATTATTGGATTCCTAGCAGCAGTAAGGTTTAGATTTTTTTTTTATCTGTTGGTATTTGATAGAATCCATGATACCATTTATCTGAACAGATATCAGATAACAGATGTCCAGGACCTCCAGCAGAAAAATAGGCCCACAACAATAAAGATCCAGCAGTATATTTAACCGTGGGCATTGGGTACTTTTTATCCATGTGTGCACCAAACCCATCTGGTGGGTTTGCTGCCAAAAAGCTCTTTTTTTTTAGTTTCATCTGACCATAGAAGCTGGTCACGTTTGAAGTTCTAGTCGTGTCTGACAACTGAATATGCTGGAGTTTGTTTCTGGATGAGCGAGGAGGATTTGTCTTGAAACCCTCCCAATAATTGTTTTAGGCTTTCTGAGACTCAAGACTCAACTAATCTCTACAAATCTCCAGCTGTGATCCTTGGAGAGTCTTTGGCCACTCAAACTTTCCTCCTCACCGTGCATTAGGATGATTTAGACACACATCCTCTTCCAGGCAGATTTGTAACATCTTTAGTTGATTGTAACTTCTTAATTATTGCCCTGGTGGTGGAAATGGGGATTTTCAATGCTTCAGCTATTTTCTTACAGCCACTTTCTATATTGTTGAGCTCAACAATCTTTTGCTGCACATCAGAACTATATTCTTTGGATTTACTCATTGTGATGAATGATTAAGGGAAATTGGCCTTTGTGTTTCCTCATGTTTATACTCTTGTGGAACAGGAAGTCATGACCGGACAATTTCATGTTCATGATCACCCTGTGGATAGTGTTTTTCTCCAAAACGTTTATTTCAATTCTCTTCCTTCAATGAAAGGTTAGATTTTTGCTAATTTTATAAATTAAAGATTAAAGGATAAACAATGCAGATTTATTTTTACAGTCATCTTTGATCATATTTACCAAGGGTGCCAATAATTCTGACCAACACTGTAGGACCTAAAATGTCTCTGACAAAAGAACCCAGTGAAATGTTTCTCTTGGCACAGCAGAGCACCAGTTTCAATAAAAGGGTATGTTTCAGTCCAGCCACTTTTTACCATGGGGAAAAAAAAACATTAAAACCTTTTAGACAAAGTGTAATTCTTTCAGACAATCATTGGCACACCAACATTAAACATTTGTCTGCATAGTTTCTCTTATCACAATTCTTACTTTTTCCAGTTTTAGTTGAGCAGATCTGAAGTGTTTGCCACTTTCTGGCATAAATTGTCCATGATGTTTAAAATTCTTTTCCAGCAGTCTCACAGCTCTTGAGTTTATGGTCTTCTTAAAGGGTTAGTTCAACCAAAAATGAAAATTATTCCATTAATTACCTACTCTCATGTCGATCCAAACCCCTAAGACCTTAATTCATCTTCGGAATACAAATTATGATATTTCTGATGAAATCCGACAGACTGCAACACAGTTACCACTTTCAAGGCCTAGAAAGATAGCAAAGACATTTTTAAAATAGTCCATGTGACTGCAGTGGCTCAACCTTAATGTTATAAAGTTACGAGAATACTTTTTGTGTGCAAAAAAAATAACGACTTTATTCAACAATTTCTTCTCTTCCATGTCAGTCGCCTATGCTGATCACATGGTAAACACAGTGCAGTGCTTTCGGGTGGTACGTCAGAACGCCGGCTCAGTATTGGCCGATGATGTACACATGAGCAGCACAACGCATGCGTGTGATGCTGACGCAGGTGCTGGCCAATAATGAGTCGCGTTCTGACGTAGAACCCGGAAGCGCTGCACGTGATCAGCATAGGAGACTTCTTGTGTTAAAGGTAATTGTGTTGCAGTCTATCAGAGGCCAGAAGACTCATGGAGTTCATTAAAAAAATCTTAATTTGTGTTCCGAAGATGATCGAAGGTCTTGCAGGTTTGGAATGACATGAGGGTGAGTAATTAGTGACAGAATTTAAATTTTTGGGTGAATTTTCATTTTTATGAGCAATGCAGTACAAGTTGCACTGCACTCTTGTATTTGTTATGTCCTACATGATACAATATCCTGGACAACCTGGTATATTGTAGAACATTTTTAAAGGGATAGTTCACCCAAAAATGAAAATTCTATCATCATTTACTCACCCTCAAGTTGTTCCAAATCTGTATAAATTTCTTTGTTCTGTTGAACACAAAGGAAGATATTTTGAAGAAAGTTTGTAACCAGGCCACTGTGGGGTTCCACTGACTTCCATAGTAGAAAAAAAAACTACTATGGAAGTCAATGGTGCCCCAAAACTGTTCAGTTTAACACATTCTTCAAAATATCTTCCTTTGTGTTCAACATAAAGAAAATTATACAGATTTTGAACAACTTGAGGGTGAGTAAATGATGATAGAATTTTCAGTTTTGGGTGAACTATCCCTTTAATGAATATGAATATGATTAGATGATGCTTTCCTCTGGGTGCTCACAAGCATGTTGAGAACTGATCCAATGCTGCTTGTGTCTTTCTGTGACAGGGTTTCCCGGTGGAGCAGGTCAGAGATGTGCTGTCTAGGGTGCCAATGGCACAGAAGTTTGCAAAATACTGGATCTGCCAGGCCAGACTAATGGAAAGAGAAGGAAACCTGGAGGTCCTGCCAATGTTTAAGGAGGCTGTCCGTGTTGTAAGAGAGGTCAGTCTCTCTTTATCTGTCAAATATATATATATATTTTTTTTTTGCTTGTGGTTTTGTTTTTTTTGCAAGAGTTAAAAAGAAAAATAGACATAGTAGGGATGCTCATAATTAACTTGTTAACCATAACTGACAGTAAGAATTTTGACTGATTAATACTATGGGTTAAATGTTTTAAAAAGTAATTTTTCAAGATATTTTGAAAAAGCTTGCTGCATGGCTAAAAAATATGCTATACATATAAAATAGGGAAATTAAAAAAAAACAAAAAAAAAACAGATAATTTGTGAATAAGTCCCAATTTATTATTACATGAATGTAAAATACTGGTAAATAAAGCAAAATGTTTATAAACATTATAAACATTACAAACATAGCTATAGGCTATTTTAGGTCCCCTCACTCAATAATAATTCCTTTTAATTTAATAGTGTTCAGAACAGAACAAGAATGAAAAATAAAAGTAGCTATATAAATGTCAAGTCAAAATTAATTAATTTAAAATGAAAGTGAAACTGAAACAGAAACCATCACTGGGCTCACTGACAACCTTGCTCATTCAGCACAAATCCAAATGTTTCCATATTCATCATGTTTCTGGATGCTAAATATTATTCATTATGTAAACTAGGCTTTGTACTTCACTCAAATTCCTATATTTATGTAAAACATCCTTCACATGTGCAAAAATGTGCTTGGCATAACAACACAGTGGTCACGCTGATGGCACAGATTGTACCAAAAACTATTTAAATTGAGCAGTGTAATATGTTGAACAACTTGTAATATGTAATATGTTTGTTATATGTTGACTATTTTATTTTGATAATGAATCAGCTACAATCTCATGTTAGCAAAGCTAGAACTGATACACTGCTCAGCATAAATGAGTACATCCCCTTTGAAAAGTAACATTTTAAACACTATCTCAATGAACACAAAATTTGGAAAACAATTTCCAAAATGTTGACAAGACTAAGTTTAATGTAACATCTCTTTAACTTATAACATGAAAGTAAAGTTAATAATATAACTTAGATTACACATTTTTCAGTTTTACTGTGTCCACAACATTGAATCTTAAAGTTTGGACACCCCTAACCTAATTAAAGTGTGTGTGTGTATATAATATATAACATAGACACACACGTTTAGCCGTGCGATATGCCTGCGGCCTCGTGCCTACGGACGAATCACTGCCGTGCTGATATACAGCCATATCACACGGCTACGAGTGTGATATTGTGTTTATACAACAGTTCGACGGCACAAGTGTGTAAACAAATAAAAACAACAATGGAGTGTCTTTAAAACCCTCTTTCATGCAGCACTACTTCCTTCCGCCACGGATTCAAATCTCAAGTTGACAGTTGGACCAAGCCTCCGTTACTAATTCTAAAACGTCACTTTAGAACTAGTAACGAAGGAACGTTCAGTCGCTTCATTGAAACTCATTGAATTTTGTACAGTATGAGAGAGAGAGAGAGAGAGAGAGAGAGAGAGAGATCGCCTGAGAAAGTATTACCTGTCTGATATATATTGCATTACATTCATTCTTCAAGTCGATCTCCATAATATATCCATTATAAAAGTCCGTTTGAATGTCCGCTGAGGAAAGCGATCTTGTATTTGTCCTTTTTTTTTTACAGCTATCAGCATTTTCCAAAACATCCATAACACCACAGAGCAAAAACAACTTCCTTTGCAAAAGTTCCTTTCAATTTAAAAGTCTCTTGTGACTCACTTACTCATTCTCCTGTAAAGTGTTGCCGCCATCTAATGGCGTATTAATGTAACTTTTACTCAGTCCATATTACGCACTAATGGACATATTTATATAAAATAATATTTATTGAACAACAAATAAACACAATTGTACAGTTCAGTCAAACGTAATGCACTAGTTATTTAAAAAACAAACAAACATGGGTCACCCTTTACACTTGTATGTGGGTTTTTACAAAAATTTAATGAATGAAAAGGATTTTAAAGAGCTTGTGACAAAACCTCATAACTCCATTGGATCCTCAAACTGTCAGTCAAACCTCATAAATCCGCCTCACCTCGTGAATGAAGTGCCGCACTCAGTTTGGTCATCTCGTCTATGCAATGCAAAGGTAAATAAAGATCTGATGTTTGAAAAAAAAAAAAAAAAAAAAATGTAAAGCGTTTTCTTTACTCAAAAAACACTGTCTGTAAAGTTTAATGTTTTACGTATTTGAAGAGCAAAGAGTCTTCGTTGTAGCCAATATGCTATATAAAGGATGTAAGGTAACATTAATTATTATCAAATTTAACATAGCACAATTCGACTTGCTCTGGAACAAATAATAGATTAATAAGACCAAAGATTGCCCATTTTATGTACTCAAATTGAATTATTTCTCATGTTTAACCACTATAAGTGCCAGCGGTAAATCCCCGAAGCTCTGGCCGAGATGAAGCAGTTCTCGGCACGTACATGACCCCTGAACGGCCGCTGACGCCCTGGAGCTCACATCTCCGAAAATGTCAAAACAAATTGTAACATAGGCGCTATTATTAAATATGAATCACATATTTCAGGTCTAAACAACTACATTCTCGTCTTAAAAACTATTAAAACTACAGTTCGTGGTACAACAAGTAGCATTCTCAAAAATGACGGTGGATTTGCTCGTCCGCCATGACAGTCACTTCAAGCGAAGTGATACAAACGGAAAAGGTAGGAGGAGTGCTGTTATCACTGAAATATCACACGGCTATCGGCCAATCAGATTCGAGAACCAGACAGAACTGTTGTATAAATATACATATATTTTTAGGCCTACATGCCCCCGTGGGGACCCGGGGTAGAATAGGTCCCTAGCACCCCCTTGCTGATCGTAAGAGGCGACAAATGGGGCGACTTTTTTGCCGTAAGTTGCAACCCGTGTCTGGGGAGGACAAGAACCTGGTATTTGAGGAATGTGTATGCTGCGGCTACTTCAGGTCCAACACAATACTTTGGCTTTGAATTCACATAGACGGGAGGTTGGAAGGACCCGGTCCAACCAATCGGCTAGTCAAGATGTACCCGAAAGGGCTTTGGCTTAGGGTCAATTGGGTAAAATGAAATTTATGTTCCTTTTGCTCAAGTATATCACCCCTGTATCCTTGGTGCATATCTGGAGGATTACCGCGGCTCTGTGCATCCCCTTGTTGGGCTCCGAGGTGGGTGGGGAGCAGGAGTGATGAAATTCAAAAAATACAAACATGGCTAATAAAACAAAAACCCAAAACAACGGATGATAGAACAAACATTGGATGATGACTCAGATACTGGATGTATTTATTTTCAAAAGAGTGAAAATTGGCAGAGATTTATACTGCTAGAATCACAAATAACAGATATGCCTCTTACAAAATTGTCTCCATTTGCAATACAGAAAGGCATTTCAAGCATAGCAGGAACAGTTAAAGACGTTAAAAAGCTAAGATCTGGACAGATATTAGTAGAATGCACTAAGAAAAGCCATGCTGAAAACATCTTGCATGCAAGTATGTTGGCAGATGTACCAATAAAGGCATTTTATCATCCATCATTAAACAGTAGCAAAGGAGTTTTGCGTACTAGAGAGCTACATGATATGGATGAGTCTGAAATAGCATCAGAATTGACTCAACAAGGGGTAACGAATGTCAAGAGGATCACAATCAAAAAGAAGAACAGATAATTAAGACAGGCACTTACATTTTGACTTTTAATAAACCCCAGCCTCCAGAGAAGATTCAGATTGGCTATGTGAGTGTACCAGTCAATAGTTTTATTCCAAACCCATTGAGATGCTACAACTGTCAGAAATTTGGCCACGGCTCTGCTTTCTGTAAAAGAAAAACAGTTTGCTGTAACTGTGGAGAAGAAGGGCATGAATCAGGATGTTCAAAACCATCAAAATGTAGCAACTGTTTAGCTGATCATCCAGCTTCAACAAAAGAATGTCCAATTTGGATAAAGGAAAAAGAAATCCAAAGAATAAAATGTGTTGAAAGGATTAGCTATGTTGAAGCACGCAAAAAGGTCGAGGAGTCTCCATCCTTTAACATGAGGAAAACATATATGCCTCTGTGGTGAGGGCAACCATGAGCTCTACTGAATGTCAGACTGATTGGACCTGGGTGAATGGTGAGAAACCACAAAATGTCAGCAACAGAAGTTCTGTTTTAATCAAAAAGAAGAATCAAGGAACACAAAGTCAAACAATGATCAATCAAACCCAAGCTAAAGAAGATGGAAAATCATCAAAAGAGCACAATCAGCCCTTGAGTTGGAAAAAGATACAACAAAGTACAAAAACTCAATCAACAAAATCAAATCAAGAAGGGAAAACTCAAAAGATAGAGTGCCTAAAGAATAACGATGTTGAAATGGAGACTATAAAATCCCGAAGTCGAAGCTTGTCTCCCAAATGCAAAGGTAAAGGGCAGGTACTTGTCTTACCTACTTGAAAATGACGTATCATGTAATTCAGTGGAATTGTCGAGGACTTAAGGCAAACTTTTCAGAACTGCAACAATTGGCAGCCATTTTCAATCCCATTGCCTTCTGCCTCCAGGAAACCCATTTAACAACAAATAGTGAATTGACGTTGAAGAAGTATAATATTTATAACACTTTTGGTCCAAATATACAACGTCCGTCTGGTGGATCGGCTATATTAGTAAGAAATGACATAATTCATAGTCACATGTCAATAAATACAAACCTGCAAGTGGTGGCTGTGCGTTTAACTCTACATAAAACTATAACTATGGGCTCTATTTATATACCCCCTGATACCTCAGTGACAATACAAGAACTGAACAAAATGGTTGAACAATTTCCATCACCATATATATTAATGGGTGATTTTAATAGCCATAGCACATTATGGGGAGGAAAACATACAAACACCAAAGGCAGAAGAATAGAAGAGTTCATATATAATAATGATTTGTGCATATTAAATGATGACTCAAATACATATCTGCATCCAGGATACGGAACTTATTCTGCTATTGACTTAACTTTGTGTGAACCTGAAATACTAATTGATTTTTCATGGCAAGTATGGAAGGATCTATGTGGGAGTGATCATTATCCATTGATTTTAACATCCACTGAAGAAGACATTCAGCAAGACACTCTAAGATGGAAAATGGAAAAAGCTAATTGGTATATTTTTGAAAAATTGTGCTATGAGAAGTTTAACATAGACTGGAAAGAACATCAAGACCCAATAAAGAAATTCACTGATATACTGATTGAAATAGCAGAAAAATCAGTTCCAACAACATCAACAAAGTCATGCCGTCGGAGAAACCCATGGTTTAATGAAGACTGCAAAAAGGCTATTGCTGATCGGAAGAAGGCAGAAAGAACCTTTAATAAACATCCAACAATAGAAAACCTCGTCAGACTGAAAATATGTAGAGCAAAAGCACGAAGAATTATAAATGAAACAAAGAAGCAAAGTTGGAAAAAATGTGTCAAGTTTAACATCACAGACACCAACAAAGAAAGTATGGGATATGATACGAAAGATGAAAAATAAGGGAGGATTACAAATACAACATATAAGAAATCAGGATACTTTGCTAACAACGAAACAGGATATTGCTAATAAATTGGCAGAGACATTTGAGAGAAACTCATCATTAGAAAACGGTCTTCCCAGATTTAAAGAAATGCAAATAAAGCAGGAACGGAAAAAAATTCATTTCTCCTCTGATAATGATGAATTGTATAATCAGCCTTTTACCATGGAGGAACTTTTGAAAGCCATAAAAAACTCCAATGACACTGCCGTTGGACCTGACAAAATTCACTATCAGTTTTTGAAACATCTACCCTATAGTGTATTATTGATTCTACTGGAAAATTTCAATAACATCTGGAAATCAGGAGAATTACTATATTACTGGAAAGAGGCAATAATTATACCAATACCTAAACCTGGAAAAGACCATACTGACTCAAATAATTATCGTCCAATAGCCCTAACTAGTTGTTTATGTAAAACCATGGAACGTATGATCAATGACCGGCTGGTGTGGACCTTGGAAAAAGATGAAAAGATCAGTAAATATCAGTGTGGATTTAGATGAGGAAAAAGTACTCTTGATCATCTTATAAGATTAGAATCTTTTGTACGAGATGGTTTTATTAAAAAAGAACATGTAGTAGCGGCATTTTTTTGATTTAGAAAAAGCCTATGATACTACGTGGAGGTATGGTATTTTAAAAGATTTGTACAATATGAGGTTTAGGAGATATTTACCCATTTTTATTTCAAATTTTTTATCCAATAGAGCTTTTTGTGTTCGAGTAAGAGATGTATTATCTGACTTGCATGTACAAGAATCAGGAGTGCCTCAAGGAAGTATACTTTCAGTAACTCTTTTTAGTATTAAAATTAATGGTATTGTAAGAGTTATGAGGTCTAATATATTTCGTAGTTTATATGTAGATGATGTGTGTATTTGTTATAAAGGGAAAAATATGAATGTAATTGAAAGACAAATACAAATATGTGTAAATAAAATGTATGACTGGTCAGTAAAAAATGGCTTTAAATTTTCTAAATCAAAAACCGTATGTATGCATTTTTGTTTTTTGCGATCTATGCATCTAGATCCTGAGCTTTTTTTAGAAAGAGAACTTATAAAAGTCGTAAAAGAGACAAAATTCCTAGGACTTAATTTTGATAACAAACTATCCTTTATTCCTCATATTAAAATGCTGCGAAATAGATGTTTTAAAGTAATGGATGTTATAAAAGTGCTAGCAAGGATTAAATGGGGTGCAGATTGTGAAGTACTCTTGAGACCTTATAGGACACTTGTTCGATCAAAAATGGACTATGGGAGTATTGTTTATGGATCTGCTAGGAAGTCATACATCAAAATGCTGGACACAGTACATCATACAGGATTGAGACTTGCCTTAGGAGCATTTAGGACTTCCCCAATTCAGAGCTTGTATACAGAAGCAAGAGAACCATCCTTATATAACAGAAGGCTGAAACTGGCTCTCAACTATGTAGTTAAGCTAAAAGCTAATGAAAGTAACCCAGCATATTCTTCAGTTTTTCATCCTCCATATTCACATTTGTATGAAGCCAGACCCAGATACATCAGTCCTTTTGGAATTCGCATAAAATCACACTTGGAAAATATGGACATTAATCTGGATATTCTAACATCGACGCATCTGTGTCCTATACCGCCCTGGGATATTAAAAAACCAATCATTATCATGAACCTGGCTCAGTATAAAAAAAAAAACAAATCATCCAAATGTTTATTGGGAGGAATTTTTGGATATAAGACACAGTTTACAAACTCATGTACCTGTGTACACAGATGGATCAAAGTCAGACAGTCGGGTATCTGCCGCAGTAGTGATTGGGTCAAAAAGCTATGGCAAGTGTATTTCTGGACAAAGTTCAGTTTTCACAGCTGAAGCTTGTGCATTACTTCTAGCTCTTGAACAAATAGAAAAGGAACAACAACGTAATTTTTTAATTTGCACAGATTCCAAATCCTGTCTACAAGCACTTGATTATTTGAAAACTGACCATCCTATAATTATCAGCATAATAGGAAAAGTGGACTCTTTAAAGAAACAAGATTTTAATGTTGTTTTTTGTTGGATACCAGGCCATATGGGATTGACTGGTAATGAACAAGCAGATAAAGTAGCAAAGTGTAAATGAAGAGTTCAGATGCAAAAGCCGCTAAACGCCATCTCTGTCAAAAATGAGATAATGACATTGAACGAATGCTTACGGCACGTAGTACACGTTCAACAAATCACGTGCTTCAAATCCTCGAAATCACAGCGTCAGCCCATTCAGAAATATCGGTTTGATTCCAAGCGGTTTCAATATAGCGGCGCGCTGAGATTTTTTTAGAGTCAGATTCAGATTGAGATTTTTAAAATAAAAGATGGAGTACGATGAAATGGATCAGCCTGTCCTACTAATATTGAATGGCAGAAGAAAACGTTATTTACCTCAAAACTCCGCCTGTCATAAGGCAAAATAGCCTACAGTGGAAATGGCTTGGTCGCAATTGTATCATGCACTCATAACAGTTCTTCGTGCAGTGCCGTTACTTTGAAGGAATCGGATTTATTATACATCAAATAACAGCTCTATTTCGCCAAAAACAAAGTCAAACAAGATGCTATTCTTCTGTCTCATATGGAAGCTGTGTCATAAAAACGGAGGAGGCAAAAAGTGGAGGCTGAATAGAAGAGACGTGTTAGATCCCTGTGTAAAGAGGTTTGTCTACTGTTTAGTTTTTAAGTGATAAGTGCTCTCATCTTTTTCAGGGTTTTTAGTTGCATCTTTAGTGATTTTTCAACTATTTACCATGTCTTGTCCCAAATAGGTGGATTTAGAGGTTTTTGCAAAAAAAGCACAAGTGGATTTAGCTGGTTTTTTTGACGCAAAAGAAAATCTAACTCGTTAAAAACCAATAAATTGTCTAGAGTGACATTTTTGAAAAAAAGTTATTTTATTCACTAGCTAATAACCTTATCATTACCTTTAAAATTAAACTCCTGAACTTGATCGTAAAAGCCTGGTAAAAAATGCTCATTTTAAAGAAAAGAAGTCTGATGGATTTAGAGGGTTTTGCATCTGAACTCTTCAAATAACAAATTATATGAGGTGAATCCAGTATTAAATCAAGGAGTTATTAGTTATTATTTTGAAAACAGATATGACCAGGTTGTATATACGAGATGCCGAATTGGTCATTCAAGACTCACTCATTCATATTTATTGATGGGGGAAGAAAAACCGGTCTGTGATTTGTATAAGAATTTCACGAGTGTAAAACATATTTTAATAGAATTTCCTTTTTTAAATAATATTAGACAATGGTTTTATACAGAGAACACATTAATGGACCTTTTTAAAAAGGTTTCTCCTGGAGTAATTTTTGAATTTTTGTCGAATATTCAATTGAAAGACTATGTAATTGTTGTTATTTATGTTGTTGTTATTGGTATATATGTCTGATTTTGTATAGTGTTTGTTTTTAAGACAAAATTGTTAAATTATTGTATACAATGTATTGAAGTGATACTGCTGATTGCCATGAATATAGCCATTGGTGCTGATATGGCATTAAACTATGAATAAATAAATAAATAAATTTAGGCCTACATGTTTTGTTTCTTGAAAACATAACAGATTTGACAAAAGCTTGAGCTGACAGTTGAGTAGTTTGAACTGAAAGTTTATGAAAAAAATAGTCTGTAATGTGGCCTTATTGGCATTTAATACAAGTCTACATTAAAAATGAAATAAAATAAGATATTAACCTACATTTCTGAAAATATACCATGACAGTTAGTGTTACCACAGTAAATCCATGATAAATGATAGTGAATTGTTGGTTGAAAAATATTCTAACTGGATCGGCTCAATGTTTCTCCTGATTTGCCCGTTAGTGTTGTTGATTAAGTCAGCGCTGTTTCAACTGGCTTTAAACTGAATTAAATCAACAAAAGATTTGCAGCTTGTACCTGAGACCTCTACGCCAAACTTGAACACTTCTTGCTGGCTGTTTAGTGGTGGTGTGATTGAGACCATAGATGTACATAATAAAGGCTAGATGTCTTACGGCGGAGTCTCTAACGTCATCACCGGCGGCCATCTTGTCACAGGCTAGCTTTCTGTCGGACTCTGTGATACCTGATGTAAGGTTTGTGATCTGCACAAACACAAATACTCTTATCTTGCTGACATCTTGACGGATTTACAAATGGTTTGGTTTCTTACAAACATTATTAACGTGGCTATAATTCTGGATGCTTGAACATGTTAAAAAATTGCAGCTTTTCTTTTCGAAAGCCGGCTACTTGCGCAAGTTATCAAGGCTGAGACCCCAATCGAGCTGTTCAGTTATATAGGAACTGACATTTAACGATTTTATGACAATTAATCTTTTGTCTAAATTACAATCTTTGTGGATGTGGTTGTAGTTATTAGCTGGCTAATAACAAAAAGCTGTGAGTGAGACCTAGTAGTGAGTTTAGCTGCTACCCAGCAATTTTACATCAGTGGGAGAGGCAGAATTGCTCTTTCTTTTAAATATAACTTAAGTTGCATATGATTTCCAATCGGTTTGTTAAAAACATATTACATTATGATACAGGTAATTGCTGGCTTTATAGGATATATATATATTATTTCATGTTGCCATTCTGTACACTGAGTTTTAGTAGCCTATATATTGATTTAACATAAATACCTTGTGTGTGTGTATATTCATTGCACCTATCTGTTCTGTTCAATGTTATTTTCATACGGAAGTCCATGGTTATAATTATTCATAAGTATGCAGTGTCATAAGTACATCTCTGACGTTTATAACAAACCAAACAGTTTGAAAATCGGTAGAAAATTGAGCAAGTTATGGTTATTTAAAAAGTACATGCACCATTAAAACATAATGTTACGAGTGAGCGAGCTGACTGTGACAAGATGGCCGCCAGGTGTGGACGTCGACCTCGATTGGCCAGCAGCGCGGATGAGACATCTAGCCTTTATTATGTATATCTATGATTGAGACATTTGGCAAGTAAACACATTTGTGAGTTTGTGAGTCGCGCAGTGCGCACAAGTAGCACTGTTTCGTTCCGCTTTTGGTATGTTAATGTTTCCTCTGCTTAAAATCTAGTACTGCCGCCTTGTGTTGACATTGTGAAACTGCACGATTTGTAAATTGTGCATGGCGGGCCACACATAATATATTTTAATAGACAAGCTGTGGGCTGCTTAAAATTCATCCCCGGGCCGCAGTTTGGACACCCCTGACCTAGGTTAACGTTAGAGCTAGTGGCCATGTACAGTTGCTACCAGAGGTGGGACAAAGTCATTGTTATGCAAGTCACAAGTAAGTCTCAAGTCTTTGCCCTCGAGTCCCGAGTCAAGTCAAAAGTCAAAGCCAACAAGTCTCATGTCGAGTCCAAAGTCCTACCATTTTAGTTTCGAGTCATTTCAAGTCCTCTTACCACAGAAATAAAATGTATACAAATCATGTATGTCTGTAAGATTTGTATTTATTTAAACCTCTTTTTATACAATGACATTAATCAAATACAGTAAAAAACAGAAAATTTAAATTTTCACAAAAAATGCTTGTATGTCAACAGCATATTGCACTAGAACAATGCACAGCAGCTTCAGTCCTGTATTGTATTGACCTCATATTGCAAAACAGTTTAACTTTCAAATAGACATGGGTCCTTTTAGTCTAAACTAAGGGCTAACTTAAACATGTCATCAATAAAATCCTCACTCCTCAAAATTATCACTTCTGAAAAACTGGACCAAAGTGATAATATGAGAGAGAGAGAGAGAGATGTGTGGACAGGTGATGAGCAGAGAGTGAGTGTGTGTGCGCATGCGTGCTGTGGACAGGTGGAGGGAGTGCCTATACGGGCACATGATCGGTTCAGAATGCATTTTCAAATTGCACATTGAATTTTGCTACATTCATTGCGGGACACTTAATGGAAATGCAATCGCAAGTGTCTTGCCTGTGACTGTGAGTGTAAATGCAATTAAGAAAAAAATAACATTTAAATTAAAATTTTGCTAGTTTTTGCTTGAACATGTTAAACATCTAATAATTTCTGTAATACATTTTAATTTTAATTTTGCAACTTATAAAGCGTTAAAATTATTATTCAATTTACATATTAAAGCTAGTGTATGAAATGGCAAATGTAAATTATATAATTGAATTTTCATTTTGCACCACACATTGCACAAATGTATGGGAAAATTCAAATTTAAATACAGAAATGCATTGCCATTTTGCATATTACATTTCAAATTGAATATTGCTACACAGAAGCTTCCATATAGTTCAGCTTAGTTGTGATTAACCAAAATTACATAAACGACCTCAATGAGGCAGCACACCAGCAACTCTGAAACTGAATAATTGAAAGAGTAAAACTGGAAGGCCTGTTTTTGTCTCATGTGTGTTGGAGAGACTTAGATATACATTTGTGTTTATCCGTCTATCAGCAAGGTAGAAATGGTACTTTAAAACGGATGTTGACATGATGTTGGCAAGGTTTTCCATCTGAGTGTGCTACACTTATGTACCTCATATAATCTGGGTTCAAAAATCCCTATTTTTGTTAGCATGAACCAGCAAGGGAGACGTGCGTTTACTGTCTCCTTGATACAGTAAATATGCAGCAGCTAGTAAGTTACGGTACATCCGATAAGGTGCTTAGCATTCGTTCAAACTTCAGGTGTCGAACAAAGTTGGACGTTGCGGCAGCTCCGTCTGTAATCTTCGACCCGCATGTTTTGCAAATTGCAACTCGTTTTTTGTCGACTACCTCGTAATTTTTATAGCCAAACGAAACTATCTTTGGTATCATTTTGCCAGCTGGCGCGTTGTTGCTTGTTGCGCTTCAGTGGTTGTCTTGCAATGTGCCTGCTTAGATGCTGTCGAATCAAACCAACGTGGGACTACAGTGATTGGATGTCGTGCAGGCAGCGCGCGTGCTCTCTGCATGCATACAGGTGGTGCACATTTTTTTCACAGATGCAGATACACTGAGAATGGCGCGGCCGTGTGAACATTTTTTTTCCCCCAGGTTTTCATGGGAAGTAGCAAGTCCAAGTGAAGTCACGAGTCATTGATGTTAAAGTCCAAGTCGAGTTGCAAGTCTTTGTACATTTTGTCGAGTCGAGTCTGAAGTCATCAAATTCATGACTCGAGTCCACACCTCTGGTTGCTACTACTTACTTGTTTTAAATGATAAGCCATATTTGAAGTTGATGGATGATGGGTGAACTTTTCGATTCCCTTCCTGACATACTGTAATTCAACTTCGCCATGTGTTTTTTTTTCTGTGACTAATTGACTTTTCACAGTCTGTTTACGATCTCTTTGCGCGTGTAAATCTAATCCCCTGGAAAACAGATTTTTGTCATTTTAATGGATCACAGACAATTATGTAGAGCATATTTATTATCATTTTGAAATGAGCTAATTCCAGTTAGTACTTTGGCAAGGACTTACAATAACAGGAAATCAAAGAGACACATGTGCATGAGTAACCGACCTGTTTCACTTAATGTGATTTTGTTTTTTTTCTCAACAGCCAGTGGATGAACTACGATCTGTGGTATTTGAGATCCTTAAAAAGAAACCGATTCAAGGTAAAGTGGGAGGATGAGAAATCCTTATTTTTGTCTTACAGTGACATACAGTACATGTTTTTGCAATTACTTGGATATGGATTAGGAATAAATTATTAGTGAATACTACTGGTCACAAGTTTAAAGTAATTAAATTATTAATCATATAATTAATTACAGGAAAAAATAATTGGTTTCATTTTTTTTTTTAAGAAGTCTCATGCTCACCAAGGCTGCATTTATTTAATCAAGAAATGTATTGTGATATAGAATATATTTCGTTCATCTTCAGAACATAAATGAAGATCTTTTTAATGAAATCTGACAGCATTATGTCCCTCCATAGACTGTCTTCACAACTGGAACTTAAATTAAGTTAGTCTGAATATTCTGAAGAGACACGGTTGCTTAAAATGATGAACAGATTTAATTTAGGCTTTGACTCGCATCTGTTCATTATATAAGCGATTGTGTCTCTTCAGAAAAATTGGACTATTGTTTTATTTCTCTTAAACATATTTATTTGCACATTTTTGCACATCCACTTTAATAAACATCTTTTGGATGCCAACATCGCTCCCATTTTTACGTTCTCCTTGTGACCGCTCGGGTCCCTATCTCACAGAAAGCAAAAAGATTTTTTTCATTCAGGATTTATAAGAATGAAACATTTCTTATTATTATCAATGCTGAAAACAGTTGGAAAACATGATGCATTCAAAAGTTTGGGGTAATTAAGATTTAAAAAAACAAGGAAATTAATTAAATTAATGCTTTTATTCAGCAAGAACACATTTAATTGATTTAAAGTAAAGACATTTATAATGTTACAAAAGAATTCTATTTTGAATATAAATTCTCTTCTTTTAACTGTCTATTCATCAAAGAAAGAATCCTGGAAAAACAATTATTAATAATTGAGCACCAAATCAGCATATTAAAATGATTTCTGAAGGATCATGTGACACTGAAGACGAAAATTCAGCTTTGCATAAATAATATTACTGTACACAGGGGTCCTATTATTATTATTATTATTATTATTATATTATATTATACTATATTATATCATATTATACTATTATATTAATTTACATTAACTATGGACATGTTTGAGTGATGTCTCATAAACAGAAAGTGTCCAAATTTTTTGTATATCTATTTTTATCATTGAAAGTAACTTGAAGAGTGTGTCTGTGCTATCTTTTTTAAATACCACTGGTGGTTTTATCTATATTATCTATTATCTAAAATTCATATATAGTTTTTTTTCTAATTTATACATAAATATGTGGAGAAGACCTTCCTAATTAATGGATTTGGCTATGCCAGTCATAACTCTGAGGATGAATATTAATGATAGACCATACAATAAAGTTCTAGAGACGTCCTTCAACTCGGCATGACATTTTATTGTTTTCCATTGCGTGACTGGCACGACCTGGAGGGCAAAACCTACATAAAACTGCAGCACAGGCCTGTCAATTTTCCATCTGTTTCAAGCCATGAATGTTTACGTCACACCTCTCAAAAGAAGAAAAACAAATATATACAAACAAATGGCAAGTTATGGCCACTTGCAATCACTATTTGAAAAAAAAAACATTTAATGCTGCTTACAGTGACTTTAAAAGATCAAGTTCAGATGAGCCCTGAATATGAATGTTTTGTGTTAATGCATTAAGCAATATTAAGCTTTTCCTTTTTTATGGTTTTCTATGGAAAGCTTAACGTGCAAGTAAGTGTGTTGGCGTTCATATTCTGGGCACATCATCAATAAGGTATACACTAAATTGTTTTTTTTGTTTTTTTAATATCACTGAAAAAACAGCTAGCGGGCATCAAAATTCTTGTTTTGCCCTCCAAATAGACTTTCCCATATGGGTGGAATGTCATGTGAAATGTATGAATACAAGGTCCATACAGGTGGTTTTCTGAGTTTGGTGTGGAAGAACTTGGCTGTTTTTATTTGTTTTGTTTAATTTGTTATTTTGTTTTTATTGGGCGCAGGTTAAACATGAATTCTCCCACAAACTCTGAGCTTGTTCTTAGTCTTAGTGAATATTGTAGGTATTGTAAATGCATAAATGTAAATTAATAAAAAAATCTCACCATGTTTTAAATCATTCAGTTGTGTCTCCAATGCCAAAAGAGCCTGAAGCGGTAGAGACTGGGATGTATGATGAACAGGAAGGCAGAGACTCCATATCTACGCCAAAACCTGTTGGAGCCCTCATATGTGGAATGAGGGGAGACTCGTCTGTCGTCAAATATAAAATTACAGCCACCCCAGGGTACGACACAATCCAACTTGAATGATCTAATATGCACTGTTGCCTAAATGTTTTTTGGAATAAGAACATAATGTTAGGACTGTTAAAATGCATGTAATTAAAAAAAAAATTTTTTAATAATTTTAAATTGAAATAAATTATTTAATTATTTACTTAGTACCAGTACTTTGGACAACTCCTCATTCTTTATTATTACCAATTTTCACATTTAAAATAATTGTAACCAACATTAATTAATATGAATAATTTGAGAACAAAGTATAATAATTATTTATTACTTAAATTGTATGTACAAACAATAAAAACTCTTATATTTCGCTCTTAATATCTACAAATTTATGCTCACTCTAAGAAATTTTTACAAGGTCACAACTTTTTTTTTTAACATTTAAACATGAGTTTTAAGATGATTAGACTGTGATATTTATATTGGTTGTTTGCCTGTAAAATGCATCTCCACATCAACAGTTTTATGTGGAAGAAAAAAAATTGGTAGCATTTTATATTTTATTTTATTTACACTATACTTCTCTAGTGTTCATTTTTCTAGCTAAGCTGTGGTCATTGAATGGCTTTGAATGTAACATTATATGACATTTCACAAGCTGTTTTATTGACGTCTTCCTGTGGTTGAGAAACTGATTGAGCAATTAGATAAGACATGAAATATTTCAGTAAGCTGTGCTGTCTTTAAACATTCCTTTTGATGTTCATTTGTTTGTAGTGGTAGAGAGGCTTCTCTTGAACTGAGGCATTACAGCGATCTGTCATGTCACATTAAAGGATTAGTCCACTTTCAAATAAACTTTTCCTGATAATTTACTCTCCCCCATGTCATACAAGATGTCCATGTCTTTCTTTGTTCAGTCGAAAAGAAATTAAGGTTTTTGATGAAAACATTCCAGGATTATTCTCCTTAAAAAAATGTACAGTTTCAGTGCAGCTTCAAAGGGCTTTAAACAATACCAGACGAGAAATAAGGGTCTTATAAAACCTATTCTACTTACGGAAAAAATGTAACTGGCGCTGTGTTCGTTCCGTAAGTAGAATAGGGAAGGCGTAGGACATACAGTGTAAACTTTTTTGGAGAATATGGAAATGCGGTTTTGGCGGAAGCACTTAGAAGGCGAACATTTGTTTATTTATTTATTTTTTAAATGACCAATCGTTTCGCTAGATAAGACCCTTATTCCTCATCTGGTATCGTTTAAAGCCCTTTGAAGCTGCACTGAAACTGTAATTTTGACCTTCAACCGTTTGGGCTCCATTGAAGTCCACTATAAGGAGAATAATCCTGGAATGTTTTCACCAAAAACCTTGATTTCTTTTCGACTGAAGAGAGAAGGACATGAACATCTTGGATGACATGGGGGTGAGTAAATTATCAGGAAAAGTTTATTTGAAAGTGGACTAATCCTTTAAAGAGCATCAAAACCATTTTATTGTTAGGATTTTTTTTTTTTAAATTGAAAGTAAATACTTTGTTTCCATATCAAAAGTAACAAAGCTAATTGTGATTTATTGGACAGGAGGCATGCTGCGAATAATGTTTAGTGAAGTTTTGTTCACATGCTGTCAACCGAAAACAGCATAGACTAAAGAAGCAATATCGGTTCATCAAAATGAGTATCCATTAAAATAGAGAAATCTATATTTTCAACCCAGCCCTACTAATACAACTATTGAATAATATTTTACTTTTCTCAATATTATAAAGCAAGAAATGTATTAAATGATTGTCCAGTGATGTAAGAGTTTAGGATAAGAAATCAGGATGTTTGCATAAGTAAGATAACACTCTGAGATAACATTTTCACAGCATGTAGTTCTTGGTTCATCTCACAGGTCACAACTTGCACAGGAAGTCCAGCTTCGTCAAGCATGTCTGCTCTTTTTGCTGCAATAAATTGAGTAATATCTGATAACTTTGTATTTTCTTGCACATTTTAAGGGGGAAAAGGAGTCAGCAGGGAGCAGAATCAGGACAAGTAGACGGTCACGAAATCCGTTTCTTTACCCCAGTGCGGCGTTCAGTGCGGATCGAGAAAACCGCTCTGCGCTATCCAACAGCCTTGCAGGAACACGACCCCTGTGTGACCTCTCTTTGTGACCTTGCAGATGAGAGCAGGGAAGAGGTTGAAGGTTACACACGACCCCAGAGCTCTCCTGTGTATGTGTACCGAGAGAATGAAGCACTGAGAGACCGTGTTCAAGTTAAACTTGTTTATCCAGAGGAGGTTGAAACATGATAATGTGTGTTATCATGCAGTGACCTTCATTTCCCACCTAGAAGCAAAGAATTGTTTTTATCATTTTAATTTAGTTTACTATTTGTTTTAAAATGTCTATTGTACTATGGTGCACATTTTAGACAAGCTCATATACTACTAAACATATTTCTTGCTAGGTTCTAGCCAGAACTTTGACTTTTTTATACTGGTTAGATGCTACATAATTTGGTCATATATTTGTTGCTATGATGAATTTCAACATTAAGCATTGCTATATGTATAAATTACATTGTTTCTGCAAAAGATTGGATTTTGAATGATAAATAAGCCATATTTATATTCACTGATGCTATAATTTTGTACATAATTCCAGTCTGATCATTATTAAATCTTGAAATGTAGATGTTTTGCTGTTGATTGGCAAACAATTTGTGAGGTTTTTGGTTTAGTGAAAGTTTAAAGACATAAAAAAGGAACCTATTATGCCTCTTTTTCCAAGATGTAATATAAGTCTCCGGTGTCTCCAGAATGTGTCTGTGAAGTTTGAGCTCAAAATACCCCACAGATCATTTATTACACTATATTTTAAATGCCCGTTTTTGAGTGACAAACATGCTATTTTTGTGCATGTATCTTTAAATTTAAATGAACTGCTGCTCCCCACCCCGGAGCCTGTAGAGCTTGTGCCTCGAATACTCTGCCAAAATCTGTTTGGTTTTGATTATCATCTTTATCGCGGTCATGTGACATTTCAATTCTTTGTCATCATGAATGTTATTTGCGTGTGTTTTAAAGTCATATCAGTTTAAACTTTTGATATATGGTTTTCTGAGCGCACACGCATAGAAAGCTGCCTGTCAGACAGTGCTTCCTATGAGTATTAAACTGCTTTCTTTTTCATGTTATTGCACTTAAACTGTCAAATACACACAAAGTTCACAAACACAGTCCGTTATGTCTGTGAACGGAAAAAAAAAAAAAGTGTATATCAGTGGTGGCAGATGTTAAAAAGCAAAAGGTCTATAGTCATTTAGTCCTGTGATTTTGGGTTTCTTTGCAATTTGGATAATGGTGGAGCATTTGAAGCAGGCAGGGACTGCATAGCTCCAGTGATCTGTTGTAAAGATAGGAGCCAGCTGGTCAGTACAGGATTTCAGAGAGGCTGGTGAAACAGCATCTGGGCCTGGTGCTTTCCTTGTCTTCTGTTTCCAGAAGACCCGGCATACAACAGATTGTAAGTGCAGGAAGGAGGGAGAGGTAAGGATGGTCAGGAAGAAGGTCAAGAACGGGTATGGGGCGTGAGACCGGATTTTTCAAACCTACAATAAAACTCATTCAAATCGTCGGCCAGTTGTTGATTTGACAGTGCTGCGGAGTGGTGTTTTGTAATTGGTAATGTCTTTTAGGCCTTTCCACACTGATGCAGGTCGTTGGCTGAAAACTGTTTTTCAGCTTTTTAGAGATGTTTCTCTTAGCCACTCTGATCTCTATTGTCAGTGTGTTTTTAGCCTGATTATACAAGACCCTGCCCATTCCTGTAAGCATCTTCTTTGGCATGCTGTGAACCATGGTTTGTCTTTGTTCAGGGTTCCCACGTGCCTTGAAAGTACTTGGATTTCAGACACATGAATTCAAGGCCTGGAAAGTACTTGAAAACAAATATTGGTCCTTGAAAGTGCTTGAATTAAATTTTAAATAAATTTTGTGAAAATTTATTATGAGATGCCCCTCTTGGTCCTAGTATATTTGTTTTGGAATATTATTTTACAGTCAGTTTCCGAGTGTTTTCCATTGTGATACTTCCCCTTGCTTGTTATTAGGTGGGGTTTGGACATTTGAGCTGTGACACTTGCTGTGTCCAAAATTAACATTCTTATAGGTGTGTGCGATTTTGATTGTGGATGATTAAAAGGTCTCCACGATCTGCTTTTGAAGAAATATAGTTGTATCGTGCTATAGTGCTTTCTGTCAGTTGCATTCCTGGCGCCTCCATCTCCCTAGCTTATATATATGATTTTTTTAATAACAAAGTTCGGGAGGAGCAAGTTCAGATAATTAACCTAATTAGCACAGGTGGAGAGCATACAGTTAATCAACTCAACCATTGTCAAGAGGTATAAATTCAGCATCCTTACCTCTGTTCATCTGAGAGTTTATCAGCATCTCTTCTCCACCCCATCTCCTCACTTCTAGTTCTATCTACTTTTATCACACCGGGGGGAGTACTCTTGGTTTGGGCCAAAAGTTTGAGCTCGGAGCCCTCCCCCCGGACAGCACACCAAATACGCATAACTTTACTCTATTTAATTACAAACCCGATTCCCAAAAAAGTTGGGACACTGTACAAATTGTGAATAAAAAAGGAATGCAATAATTTACAAATCTAATAAACTTATATTTTATTCACAATAGAATATAGATAACATATCAAATGTTAAAAGTGAAACATTTTGAAATGTCATGCCAAATATTGGCTCATTTTGGATTTCATGAGAGCTACACATTCCAAAAAAGTTGGGACAGGTAGCAATAAGAGGCCGGAAAAGTTAAATGTACATATAAGGAACAGCTGGAGGACCAATATGCAACTATTTAGGTCAATTGGCAACATGATTGGGTATAAAAAGAGCCTCTCCGTGTGGCAGTGTTTCTCAGAGAAAAAAATGCAAAGAGTTTGAAGTTATCATTATCTACAGTGCATAATATCATCCAAAGATTCAGAGAATCTGGAACAATCTCTGTGCGTAAGGGTCAAGGCCGGAAAACATACTGGATGCCCGTGATCTTCGGGCCCTTAGACGGCACTGCGTCACATACAGGAATGCTACTGTAATGGAAATCACAACATGGGCTTAGGAATACTTCCAAAAAACATTGTCGGTGAACACAATCCACCGTGCCATTCACCGTTGCCGGCTAAAACTATAGGTCAAAAAAGAAGCCATATCTAAACATGATCCAGAAGCGCAGGTGTTTTCTCTGGGCCAAGGCTCATTTAAAATGGACTGTGGCAAAGTGGAAAACTGTTCTGTGGTCAGACGAATCAAAATTTGTTCTTTAGTTCTTTTTGGAAAACTGGGACACCATGTCATCCGGACTAAAGAGGACAAGGACAACCCAAGTTGTTATCAGCGCTCAGTTCAGAAGCCTGCATCTCTAATGGTATGGGGTTGCATGAGTGCGTGTGGCATGGGCAGCTTACACATTTGGAAAGGCACCATCAATGCTGAAAGGTATATCCAAGTTCTAGAACAACATATGCTCCCATCCAGACGTTGTCTCTTTCAGGGAAGACCTTGCATTTTCCAACATGACAATGCCAGACCACATACTGCATCAATTACAACATCATGGCTGCGTAGAAGAAGGATCCAGGTACTGAAATGGCCAGCCTGCAGTCCAGATCTTTCACCCATAGAAAACATTTGGCGCATCATAAAGAGGAAGATGCGACAAAGAAGACCTAAGACAGTTGAGGAACTAGAAGCCTGTATTAGACAAGAATGGGACAACATTCCTATTCCTAAACTTGAGCAACTTGTCTCCTCAGTCCGCAGACGTTTGCAGACTGTTATAAAAAGAAGAGGGGATGCCACACAGTGGTAAACATGGCCTTGTCCCAACTTTTTTGAGATGTGTTGATGCCATGAAATTTAAAATCAACTTATTTTTCCCTTAAAATGATACATTTTCTCAATTTAAACATTTGATGTCATCTATGTTGTATTCTGAATAAAATTTTGAAATTTGAAACTTCCACATCATTGCATTCTGTTTTTATTCACAATTTGTACAGTGTCCCAACTTTTTTAGAATCGGGTTTGTATATGGATATGTGAACTTGCGAACTACAATATATTGTATATATTCTGACTTTAAGCCACAATTACGATCCATATAATCTTTTTTTTTTTTTCACTCAATTTCAAAATGTATTTTTATAATATCCTCTCTATGTTATAATGTTTTTACTCAAGTAAGGATTCATAAAAAATGAAAACCAAAACTAGTATGGAGTAATTGTTAACATTAGGGATAAGAAAGCTGCAAACAGTTTTAATATATTTCCAAAATTAATTTGCAAATGATTCTGTTCCTCTTCTGGGTTAAAATGGATGCAAATGCAATAGGATGATTAAAATGTTAAGTACTGTAAGAGGTCTTTCATGATGATCCATATGTAATGTGAATTTGATAGGTGCTTTGATAGGAAAAAGTGGTGTTCATGAAAGAGTGGGAACCCTGTTTGTTATAGGTTAAATGAGCCCTGGTAGGACTGCACATACAGTTGAAACCAGATATTTACATACACTTCAGAAAAAAAACACAACTTTTTTTTTCTTTACTGTCATACATTAAATCAGAGTTTTTCTGTTTTAGATCAATAAATATTAACATATTTTTTTGCATTTGTTAAATGTCAGAATCGAGCGAGGGAGAATTATGTATTTTTCTTATCACTTTCATCAAAGTCAGAAGTATACATACACCAAGTTTATTGTGTCTTTAAACAAAAAGAAAACTCCATTCTGAGCTTAAGAAGCTTCTGATAGGTTAACTGATTCCATTTGAGTTAACTGGTGTGCATCTGTGGATGCATATAAAGGCACACCTCAAACACAGAGCCTCTTTCTTTGACATCATGGGAAAATCAAGAGAAATCAACCAAGACATTAGGAAAATTGTGGACCTCCTCAAGAGTGGCTCATCCTTGGGTGCAATTTCCAGATGTCTGAAGGTCCCACATTCATCCGATTAGACAGTAATATGCAAGTATAAAAACATGGGAATGTACAACCATCATACCGCTCAGGAAGGAGATGGATTCTGAGTCCCAGAGAGGAACGTTTTTTGGTGCAAAATGTGCTAATCAACTCCAGGACAACAGCAAAAGACCTTGTGAAGATGCTGGCTGAAACTGGCAAGACAGTGTCATTATCCACAGTAAAACGAGTCCTGTACCATCATGAGCTGAAAGGTTACTCTGGGAGGAGAAAGCCATTACTTCAAAACCACCATAAAAAAGCCAGACTACAGTTTGCAACTGCACATGGGGACAAAAATCTTAATTTCTGGAGACATGTCCTGTGGTCTGACGAAACAAGAACTGTTCGGCCATAATGATAAACGGTATATTTGGAGGAAAAAGGGCAAAGCTTTGAAGCCTCAGAACATCATCCCAACTGTGAAGTATGGGGGTGGTAGTATAATGTTGTGGCGCTGCTTTGCTGCAGAAGGGACTGGTGCACTTCACAAAATAGATGGCATCATGAGAAAAGAAAATTATGTGGATATATTGAAGCAACATCTGAAGACATCAGCCAGGAAGTTAAAGCTTAGGTGAACAAACTGCCTTAGATAAAAATTAAACAGTAATAGTACAAACAATAATAAAAAAAATATATATATAGATAATAGTGATACAGCAAAATTAAAATAAAAAAATGCAAGTTAAATGATATACATACATATATATATATTATAATACATAGATAGTTGGATACCACAATCAAAGGTGTAACAATGGTGCAACAATAAGAAACATAAACCATGCATATTTACATATGTAAAGGTACCCAGCATCAAACACCACGAAACCACCATATAGAGAGGTGTGTAAAAAAGAAAAAAAAGTTACAGTATCAATTTAAATATCGTCACACCCTGAGAAGCACATTTATGGCTGAGAAATATAATAAGGGGTGCCAGATAAGAGAATTTATGAAAACATCTAAATGAATATTTAATCTTTTCCAAGTGTAGGTATAACATCAAATCCTGAAGCCATTGTGATGCTTTAGGTGGGTTTGCAGATTTCCAATGTAATAAAGCCTGTCTGCGAGCCAATAAGGATGCAAAGGCAAGAATGTTTAGTTGTCTTTGAGTCAGACTTGATTTATCTCCTGGAGCACCTAGAATAGCAAATTAAGCACATGACTTCAGTTGTACATTCCTTCCATACATTCCCTCCACTCTTGGAAGGAATGTATGGAAATAATGGGCTTTGAGCATTCACAAAATGACGTATCTGAAAATAACGAAAAAGGTCAGCTTGATTAAGATTGAATTTGGAACATAGATCATTAAAACTAGCAAAAACACCATCAATATAAAGATCACTAAACTGTGCAATACCCTTATCTTGCCATTGTTTAAATGCAGAGTCTAGTTTGGCAGGGACGAATTTATGATTATTGCATATTTGGCTCTGAGACAGAAGTGCTTGTCTTAACTGCAAGAGTTGGTGTAACTGAGTCAACATTTTAAGAGTAGAATGAACAACTGGATTCATTTTCATTTTAATAGGTAATGTTACTAGGGCTTGTAAAGAGGCTGCTGTGCAGGATTTAGATTCGGTTTCACACAAATCATTAGTGCCTGATAAGTGCATCCAAGAGACTATTTGAGCCACCCAATAATATAAAAAATTAGGGAGAGCTAACCCACCATCGCTCCTATTTTTCTGGAGAAACTCTTTATGAATCCTAGGAGTTTTCCCATCCCATATAAAACTAGAAATAGATTTGTCTAATCTATTGAAAAAGGCTTTGGGGGAAAAAAAAAAGGGAAGGCACTGAAATAGATATAAGACTCTAGGACGAACTGTCATTTTAACACGGTTCACCCTGCCAAATGGGGTTAGGATGAAGGATCCTCCATTTTTGAAGATCAGATTTGAGTTTAATCAAGAGAGTAAAATTATTTTCATATAGTTCTTTAAAGGTATGTGCAATATTGATACCCAGATATTTTATACCCAGATCTTGCCAAGCGAAAGGGGAACACAGTCGGGCATTTGCCTACCAAGTCTGTTAACAGGCATGCTTTCACTTTTAGTTATATTCAATTTGTAGCCCAAGAAAGTCCCAAAATTGTGCAAGATTTTGATTTTGCAATATCATAGATAATATTTGATGCTGCTCTGCTGTACTCCACTATACACAGCTCTGTTTGTTAGGACAAAAAAAAAAAAAAAAAAAAAAAAAAAAAAAAAAAAGTTAAATTAAGCTGGTCTGCTTCAGCGGTCTAACAGCGCTCATTACTGTCAGAATGAGTGAGCTGGCCAATCAAATCAAAGACGACGAGTGCGAATTCCAATGCGACACTTTCGTTTTAGCAGTGAAAGAGTATGTGGTGAGTAAATAGCTAAACATTTACCCCCGGTTTCACAGACAAGGCTTAAGCTAGTCCTAGACTAAAATGCATGTTTAAGCGGTTTTAACTAAAAGCAACTTGTTCTGACACATCTTAAAATATGTCAGTGCCATTGTTTTGTCTCAAGATGCACAGCAGTAATGTTTTTTTCTAGTGAAGCTTTTTAAATGCCCTAATTGAACAAAGGCCTAAACCTGGCTTAGGCTAAGCCCTGTCTGTGAAACCAGGCCCTAATATTTCATGACTGTTTTATGATTGAAATTATTCAGCGGCTGACAGTAATGTCCAGTGATGCAACGATACTCAACATTTTTATGAAATTGCCGCTTTGAATTGAAAACATGCTATTATTTGGTTAATATAATATGTGAAAAGGAGTAAGGAGGAATGCACAGGTAGCTAGCTTGAAGCCAATGGAGCTGCCGGTAAGAACAGGTCCAATCTAGTCACTCAGGTATAGGAGTCTTTATTGCTTATCCAAAGGTATTGTGTGTATGTGCATGTGTCTGCATGCAAGTGTGTGGCTTCTACAGAATGAACGGAGAAATACAGAGTTTTAGTTTACCAATGGTAAATCGGTTATAAAGCAAGTACAAATCTTCCACTGAATTCACAAGTAATCAAGTAATAAACAATACATTAGGAAAAACAACAAGCCTGAAATAAATACACTTAAGCCAAACTTAAACCAAATAATCTCTAAATATCAAACAAAAGCACTTACATAGTCAATTACGCACACGCAGGAAAAAGAAAGAAGAATCAGTCCTCTGTGCAATACAGCCACATGCAACAGAAAGGGAAGGGTGTGGGCACAGGTGCAGCTAATAAAGCCTGAGGGAGTCCTAATTGGCTTGAGATTGGTTGGGTGAAGCTAACAGGGAAATGAATAAGCTACACTCAAAAGAATACATTGTTGAATGAACATGATTTAATCGTAGCACCCATTATGCATCTAATCAGATCAAGTAAACTTGGATTGATTTGAGTATTTTATATGAACACAATATACATTTGTAGTTTAAACATTATCTTAATATGTCAGTGTAACTTATTTGCAACTAGTAGAATCAAAATGTTTGTATTGTGTTTCTGTAGTAATGCACATTAATTCAACAAAACTCTGCCTTGTTACATCAAATAGATTATGTCTTGCTCATGTGTGGCTATGGTAATTTAATAAATATCTATCTAGTTGTTTCAATTAAATTTGAATTTAAATTGATTTATGCAAATAATGATGTTCTAGGTTGATCATAGTGCCATTGCCGCCATTGCCACCATTGAAGCTAAGATCAACTTGGGTTTGTGTTGCTTTTCGGATCATAGTGATCATTTAATTATTAACGTGAAATGAATTTTTGCTAGCTGGTCCCCAACCCAAGCACAAGTGCAACACTTCTCCACAATGGTAACCCCCAAAACCATTAACATATCACAAACTTTTAAATACCAACATAATAGAACAGTAACCATTAAAAAGACACTCCATTAAAATAACACATTATTTCAACATTTACTCTTTCAGTTCAGCCCCTTTACAAAGCATGATGGGAAGTAAAAGTCCTGTTTGATTAACTCCTGGTTGGCTGGTTGGGTTACTTGATTGAAACATGTTATTCCAATATGAAAACATCAAGTTAAGTCAAAGAGTAATCGTTTCAAGTCAATTTAACATGAATCAATCACATTTAAACCAGAAAGATACGATGGTGTTGAATCAAAATAAATTGTTTAAATAAAGTGAATAGCATCAAAAATAATTTTTTTGAGTGTATAGAGGGGTGTGACACAAAACTCCCCAACAATATGGTTAATGTAATTCATAACTGAATGTGACAAGACACTCTGGTGGGATAACCTGTGTTTTGGCAGGTCACAGGAGAGATTTGCTTTAAGTCCGGGAATGCTTATAACAGTGCTTTGTTGTTGCTCTGTGGCTGTGATCTGATCAGCCAGCTGTTGCAGAGCTGCGTATACACATGCTTGTGAAGGAATAAATTGTTTAGGATTTAAGGAGATTATAAAAAAAGGAGTGGGTGGATTTTACCATAATAAGTTGTTTACACATACTTTGCTCATCTGTGTTCAAACACCTTATAAATTTTGAATAATGGGTCCCCTGTTTATTTGCTTTTTTGGTTCAGTTAAAGGTCAGTTGATACAATTCATGGTTTTAGTTAGAAGTAGAATGTCTCAGTTGTTATTGAGGTCCAGTAATCTGATTGTAAAAGGAATTTTAGGCCGATTTGGCAGAGGGGTAGGGTCCATTAGATCTCATTCAGTAACCCCTTTTTCTCTATTTATTTCAACATGTAGGAGCAGATATTTCCCAATGATGACAAGCGCTTCTTATTGTAAAACCATAAAAAAATAGAAACAATGTAATACAAACACATTAGCATGACTTATCACACATCTGAAATCAACTTTATTAAATCCAATAAATATTTAGTATCAAAGAAAAACTAAACATAACTAGAATTCAATGTATGCAAAATATCAAACACATCATACTTGAAATCAAACAAGCTTCTGCTGATCAACCCCATGTTTATGCACATGTTATGCACTAATTTTGATAAAGTTTTATCTATACGCAGGGAAGGAAGGAGGCCTTCGCAGGGGATAGTTTAGTTGAAACGTCAGGGCTGCGTTATCGTCATGTCTAGATGCAGGTCCTTCATCTCATCAGGATACGAAAAACAGTTGAAACATTCTTCAAAACATCAGCCTTTGTGTTGTGACGAAAGTCTCAATTTCGGCTTTAATGTCTTGTCGCAAGAAGATGAGCAGTGCAAAACATGACAAAAATGATTTTTATGTTTTTGAATGAAGTCTTTTAGGATCACCAGGGCTGCATTTATTTAATAAAAATACAGTAAAAACAGCAATATTATTACAATTTATATAAACTGTTTCTTACTTTAATATATTTAAAATGTAATTTATTCCTGTGATGGCAAAGATGAATTCTCAGCATCCTTTCTCTCATCTTCAGTGTCACATGATCCTTCAGGTGAATTAGGCATTTGATTGAACAGAAAACACATATAGCTCTCTAACAGAGTTCATTGTAAAGCATTATCTATTGTGAAGGGTTGGGTTGTCGTAGCGCTGTGCTGGAATTTATTTTCAAGGAAATACTGTCTCTTTTAACTACAGTAACATCTTCAGCTAATCAGTTTGAGATCCTTTCTATCTGTAAGACTTGATTTTCCTGCTAAGACAAAAAGCTGAGATCAAGCACCCTACAATAAAGCAATAAAACTCATCTGAGGAGAAGATCTCAAAGAAATAGGACACCGCCTTGCCCAAACTCTCCTCAAACCTATCTCACTTTCATGTTTGGTATCATTTTAAATGTCTCAGTGCGATTGGTAAAATGGTCTCAGTTTCACAGCAGTCTCTTGAGTTATGAAAAAGATTCAAAACTTATGAGAATTCTGTTCTCCTTTTTGGGTGTTATCTTATCAAGATCTGATATCTGATAACCCTCTCCCCCCAAAACAAGTGTTGGTGTTAGTAATATGTACAATCCTTTTGTTCTGATCTGGGTATTTAAGGGAAAGTGCAAAGCAGTCATGTGGGACATTCTGCAACCAGAACCCCCAGTGATGGGTGAATTATTAGAAATATTCATTCACCACTGTATGCATTTCTTACTCTTAGAGTCATCTTTGAGCAATTGATGTTATGTATTTATGATTTCTGAATTGGCTTCTAATTGGTTAATTGTGTAATTGGCATGATACATTTTTACCTGGCAAATAAATGTTAAATTTTGATTTATTCTGGACTCTCCTGAAATCATTTTGAGATTATTGGAGGCTGGTGCTACCGCAGATCTGTGTTCAGGATAAGTCAAACTGGAGGCTTATGGATGAATGGAGCAGTAGGCACTTCACCTAAAGACCTTTTGATTTCTGTCTATCACTGATTTAGCAAGATGTATGGAAGCAGCTAAATTTAATACACTTTTTGTACAAGTGAGCAGTAGGGAACCGACTAAAAGGTATCAGCTAACTCACTACATCCTCTGATGAAAATCAGGCTGACGAGTCTGTGTCCGTGAAATTACAGCAAAACCCGGGACGTGTATATTTCTGCGCGGCATCAGGTTCGTATTGAATGAATAACTGAAAGTACGGGATACCCAGAATTCCTAATTGGAAACACAATCTAAGAGTAATAATTATTTGAAATTGGAGTCAGATTAAGTGAAGTTCACAATGTAACTTCACAGGAGTGAACCCATCTAATCTTTCTATTAGTGAAATTCAAACATAATTTCAAGAGGAGGGAACCCTAATCTTTCAATTACGACCAGAGCATATAAGCAGCTACTCACCCTGCTCTGGCATTAGTTGTTTCGATATCCCTCCACCTCCCCAACTCCACCACATCATTTAGGCATCTCATCCATCGTACTTCTCTTCCAGGCACTAGTAGTCCCTGGGGGGTATATCCAAGCTCGAGTTGAAGCTGCTTCCTCGAGCCCCTCCATAGCGGACAGCAAGCCAAATACGCTTAACCTTATTTGCTTAAAGATTTTATTAGGAAACAAACTCGTGAAATGAGTAGCTAAATTGAAACTAAATTCTAAAAATTGAGTGAACTTCACAGGGCGCTGAAAAGATGCGCATTATACACTCATTATTCCTTCGCCCAGGCCATTGGAATCTGTTTTTGGGCCGATGGGGGGTTCCTTACAAAGTGGTGACTTGCCCTCCGTGACCTCCCATATCCAGTTGGCGAGTGTCTTTTCAGCGGAAAATTGGGATTTGCAACAAGCAAGAGGTTTAGTCTTCTTCTCTTTCTACAGCTGTTGTGTTATTTGCCTTTTATATGCCTTGTTTATATAGAATGCGGCGGAAATAGTAAGATTTAGGATTGGAGACTGAAATCCGGTGGGGCTTGAGAATTAGACAACCACATTGCTTCAGGGACATGATAGCAGTAGCGTAGATGAGGAATGATATCTGCTATAAATTTTAAAATTTCTTTGTTTGCTTACGCAACAAGAGATTAAACCTAAATTGTATTCTGGTACTCTACAATTCAAATTCCGAGGTAAAGAACGTCCAGATATTTACACTGGACATTCTTTGTAACACTGAAAATAAGCAAATGGTCATGTTAACTCTTGACTAAATCTTGTGATTGGATGAACCAAAAGATAACAAGGAAGAAAATCTCCCACTGGAATCCTTTGTGTGTGAAATGTGAAGTTGGACAAAAGTGAAATTTGACAATTTCTAAAGAAGTGGTCTGGGTAATATTCTCTCTCAGTCCTGGAGAACTGCTGCCATGCAGAACTCCCAGAGACTGTAAGCAGGAAAATACACTATACAACAGCAGCCGTGTACAGCGAAGCCATCCTTGAATATCTCACGGCTGAAGTGAGACACGGGCATTGACTTGCATGTTGTAAATCAAATATGTGCTGATGTGTGGCAAGCTATTAATCACATTTAATTCTTGTTGTAGGTTTTGGAGTTGGCAGGAAATGCAACTGATGTACATAATGATAATTATAACCAAGCCAGAGGGTTTCACCCATTCAAAGAATGGAAAAAGAATGGAAGAATTCTTTTTAGCCAAAGAATAAGATGAATTACTACATCAAATCACTTTAAAAATCATTCAAGAAGTGCTAAAAAGTTTCATGACTGATGTTACAAAATATGGTGTAAATAGCACTGTTTAAGGCTCAGTCTTATGAATATCTTTTACCTAGATTCAGACTTTGCAATCACCGCACTCTTGTATGTTTTCCAGTGTCTCAAAAGAGACTGAAAAAATTAACAGACCAAAACAATCTTTGTGCTCTCTATCAGAACTGTGTTTATCCAACCGTTGTTTTCATATCCAAATAGGTTTTCAAAGGAATGCCATTAATAACATCTCAGCCTAAAAATAAGAAAATTGTGTCCAATTCTATATTGTAGTTACAAAAATCTTTAAATTGAGCAATGATTTGACCCAGTATTCACAGCATCAAAGTCTGCAACTGGTTTCCAGTTTGTCTTGTTGCTGTGAACATGCCCATGCCAGCACAGCTGTATAGCTGCAGGGCCAAATGCCTTCTAAAAGATCAGTGAGATGAGAACAAGTCATTCTGGACAAATTACTCAGCAGAGACCAGCAAATAAAATTATTTTTAATTTATACTATTTTAATATAATGTAATTTATATTATGTTAACATCATGATATATTATATTGCCAGGGATGGACTTTAATCCCATGATGATTCAAGCATTGGTTTGGAAGAAGAAAGAATTTTGGAGAAGAGCAGTAGGAATCAGGATGAACCCAGAATGAAGACAGGAGTTGGGATCACTATTAGTGCTGGAAGAATTGTAAGGGATCAACAGAAGGGTTCAAATTTGTAATTGTGCTAGACACATTGTTCTTATAGAACACACATTCTAGTTGTTTGAGCTGCTACATGTGCACCTAGACTAGATACGTTTATTCTTTAAACCTAAGTGTGTCAATCAACACTTACAGTAAAACAGTCATGTGTTTTAAGGATCTAGATGCTATGCATTCTAGACCATGTGTCTTGTAAAATGTAATTAGTTGAGTTTACTTAGAAAGCTTAATTAAACTGTTGGGTTTACATAAAAAACTTAAGGAAACCGATTGTCTTAAATTTAGCAAGTAAGTTAACTCATCATTTTGAATTGATAAAACTAGCTACCACACAGTACAGAGTACTTAGAAATCTTGAGGATTGGTAATTCAATTTTACAAATTGAGTACTTAGTTCAGTCATGTTAAAAATCTTGTTCACATTATGTAGAAACTGCCTTAAATTTCTCAAGCATTTTTTACTCAAAGTTGCAACAATGGACCATACATTTATTTGTATTTATTAAACTGGAGATACTGTTGAAAATAATAAAGTTTGATGTCACCATCATGGTGGAAAGTGTTTGCTTTAGTTGACTTTTAACATTAGTGTTTCTCTGGCTGTCGTAACTCAGTGTTTGTAAGACACAGCTGTTATGGTGGAAAAAGCCAAGAAAAATACTGGGATTGATCTGTTGCATCTTTCCTGATGATATCATTGAATACCCACAGATTTAATCCCGAGGTTTATACTTGATCAAAAGTGTGGTTTGTCATTAAAAACAAATAAGTATTTTTTAATAATCAATGAAACTGTAGCAAAAGACGGAGCACTGTTGAAATCATATTTTTAATATGTTAGTCAAAAAACATTTTGGACTATATAGACACACAGAGACATCAAGAATCAGTGTATAAATCTCAACAACGGTGACATGCTTCATGCTGCAATGCATGCTGGGAGCCATGGATGAGTTTTATACTATGATGGCTCCCAGCATGCATTGCATGTCACCGTTGTTGAGATTTATACGCTGATTATCGATGTCTCTGTGTGTCTAAAAGTAGTCCAAAATGTTTTTTGCCAAATATAATATTAAAAATATATGATCTCAACCGTGCTCAGTCTCTTGATCTAGTTTCAGCAATAAAATATTTAATTGTTTATAGTGACAAAGCACACTTTGGATCAAGTACAAACCTTGGAATGAAATCTGTGGATTTTTGATGAAGACATTATAAGTACAGATCCAACAGATCGATCCCAGCATTTCTCTTGGCTTTTTTCACCATAACAGCTGTGTCTTACAAACACTGAGTTACGACAGCCAGAGAAACACTAATGTTAAAAGTCAACTAAAGCAAACACTTTCCACCATGATGGTGACATCAAACTTTATTATTTTCAACAGTATCTCCAGTTTAATAAATACAAATAAATGTATGGTCCATTGTTGCAACTTTGAGTAAAAAATGCTTGAGAAATTTAAGGCAGTTTCTACATAATGTGAACAAGATTTTTAACATGACTGAACTAAGTACTCAATTTGTAAAATTGAATTACCAATCCTCAAGATTTCTAAGTACTCTGTACTGTGTGGTAGCTAGTTTTATCAATTCAAAATGATGAGTTAACTTACTTGCTAAATTTAAGGCAATCGGTTTCCTTAAGTTTTTTATGTAAACCCAACAGTTTAATTAAGCTTTCTAAGTAAACTCAACTAATTACATTTTACAGTTGGAATAACTGTAGTACTGAAATTATATAGCAATTTCAAGTTGTATGTGTGTCTATGTTGAATTTGTTTGTCTCCTAAGTGGAACACTCTGCTATCTTCAGTATTGTTGCAGTTAAACCATGTACAGGAGCATAGAATTGCCATAAGGCTACAATGTGCTTCACAATTGCATTAATTAAATTGTTAAGAAAGAAAAATGGAAAGAAAAAGAAATCAAACTAATGGGAAAGAACTTCTTTATCTTCTATCTGTTCAAGAATATTGTTTAAATGACCTCTGAAGAACAGGCGAATCTCAACATAACACCGACTGTTACATAACAGTCGGGATCATTAATATGCACGCCCCCAATATTTGCATATGCCAGCTCATGTTCAAGGAATTACACAAGGGCAGCCAGTATTAACGTCTGGATCTGTGCACAGCTGATTCATCAGACTAGGTAAGCAAGCAAAAACAATAGTTAAAAATGGCAGATGGAGCGATAATAACTGACATGATCCATGATTACATGATATTTTTAGTGATATTTGTAAATTGTCTTTATAAATGTTTTGTTAGCATGTTGCTAATGTACTGTTAAATGTGGTTAAAGTTACCATCGTTTATTACTGTATTCATGGAGACAAGAGCCGTCATTATTTTCATTTTTAAACACTTGCAGTCTGTATAATTCATAAACACAACTTCATTCTTTATAAATCTCTCCAACAGTGTGTAGCATTAGCCCGTTAGCCACGGAGCACTATCAAACTCATTCAGAATCAAATGTAAACATCCAAATAAATACTATACTCACATGATCCGGTGCGTGCATGCAGCATGCATGACGAACATCTTATAAAGATCCATTTGAGGGTTATATTAGCTGTGTGAACTTTGTAAATGCACTGTATTATAGTCGAGAGCTGGGGGGGCAGGGAGCACGCGATTTAAAGGGGCCGCAGCCTGAATCGATGCATAGTTAATGATGCCCCAAAATAGGCCGTTAAAAAAAATTAATAAAAAAAAAATCTATGGGGTATTTTGAGCTGAAACTTCACAGACACATTCAGGGGACACCTTAGACTTATATTACATCTTGTAAAAACTGGTTCTAGGGCACCTTTAATCAAAATTACAATGCCCAGTATGTACCAACTAAAACAATCAATCTGAATGTCATATCTTGAATAGGCTAAATCCATTCAAGATCAAATCATGATTTAAATTTGATTCAACTGATCTGAAACCCACTGACAAGGGGACCCAGCTAACAGGGAACGTTTTCATAACTTTCACTAACGCTATGTAAAAGTTATGTAAATGTTAGAAAAAACATTCCTAAGATAATGTTTCAGGAACAGTCTTATAATGTTTTCATATAGTTAAAATTCTCAAAACATTGAGAGGAAACATTCTTAGAACAACATCGTTGGAACGTTCTCATGATGTTATTTTAACTTGACTGATGTTCTCATAATGTTGAGAGAAAACGTTCTTAGGATAACATTCTCAGAAGTTTCTTTTAATGTTATTATTTTTTGCTGAATGTTTTCATAATGTTAATACGTTCTGAGTACAACATTCATGAAATGTCCTTACAATGTAATCTGTACTTAATGAATGTTCCTGTAATATAGAGAAAACGTTGTGAGAACAATGTTCATGGAACATCCATACAATGTTATTTTTACTTAAAGAACATTCTCATAACATTGAGAGAACAACATTGTCGTAACATCTTTATGATGTTATTAATATTTGCTAAATGTGTTTGAAATGTTAGTTGGAAGTTCATCTAACATTTTTTTAAATGTTACTACTTGTTTGATCATTAAATAGAGCTGCAGAGAACATGAAGTCACAAGACATGCATAAAGAACAAAAAAAGGAATGCAAGTTGTATATAAAAGTTATGAAAAAATAACGTTTTCATAACATTTCCAAAATGATAGAATGGAGTGTTCCTCTAACGTTCACATAAACCAAGAAAAAAATGTTCTTAATACATAAAAAAACAGATAATTTGAAAGTTCTGAAAATAATACAAAATAACATTTTCATAACATTTCCAACGTTCCTCTAACGTTCACATAAACCAAGAAAAAACATTCTTGATACATAAAAAAAACCTGGATGTAGAAATAACGTTTTCATAACTTAATGGGAATGTTAGCAAAACATTCTTAGATCATATTTTTGTTAGCAGGGGAGGCACAAGTTCTGATTTTCTCTAGCAACAAAACCACAAACAAAGTGTTAGCAAACTCCTCTCTGGGAGCACTACATCATATCTGATCAGATTATTTACTGGACATGTAATGAAAGTTGCGTGCAATGTTAAAATCTGGCAGAAACTCTGCAATCTTTACAGACCACAGAAATCCAAATGGTCAAGCGTTCGAACGGTGATCTGGTGCTCTGACCACAGATCTGGCAAGTGAGAGATTTTCCCAGCAGACCTGGGTGTCATAATGTTCACAACACAGCAGACTGTGTAAACACAGCTGCAACAGCAGCTTAAGGTGCAAGATTCTCTGACAATGCTTAAACATCAGCAGTCAGATCTGACCATTAACGCTCAGTTTATCTGGCCTTTTTCTTTGTAGAAACAAGATCATAATAATGATCCATGTCTCCTTAAACTAAAACAAATGTTCTTCTAATGGCATAGAATCTTAACAGGTTAAATGCATCTGCAACAACTGTCTGGCTAAGAACATTCAAGAAAAATTGAAATAGCACCATCTATCTTAATGCAAGATTCAAGATTCAACTGTTTTTCTCTCTGTCTGTTTCCCTTTCAGACTCACAGCTGCCATTTTCACGCCCTTTTGTTTCCCTTAAACTTAAGGGTGTTGCAGAAAATAACCGTAAGTAGCCTATTACTTAAAGTCGGCATGAAATCAAAATTAACAATTCTTATTTTTTTATGGAATATTGTAGGCTAGTATTTATTATCAATAATGTATCCGTGAACTTCATTATTTTTAAAAAATTCATGTGCCCTCATAATCTTTAATCAAAATCATTAACCTCCCATCCCCCTTCAAAACGACTCATCGTCTCTTCCTGTCACATGCTATGGCGCAAGGGTGGAGCTATCTGGAATTGCAGTGACGTATGGGGTAAATGCTGTGCTTCACTTTATAGAGATTAATGCATTAAACACCGCTGATGCCAGTCATTGGGGTGTACAGTAAACATGGAAAGGAACCTGCGACACGCTCAGTCAGTCAGGCTGCGTGTCCACTGGAGCAGAGCAAGCAACCAGAGCATTTTTAGATTAATTCTTATGGAAGTTGAGCGTCACTTAACTTACGCGCGGCTCAACTTCCATAGGAATGAACCGAAAACACTCGCTTTTTTAACTGCTCGCTCCGCGCCAACGGACACACACCATCAGTCAGTCAGTCAGTCAGTCTCTCTGGCTGTTTAGTGCCGTTAACCGTCCTCATCATCCTCAATAAAGCCCTTACAGTAACGTGAGTGCTCGAAGTTATTAATTCATATCTGCCTCCATTTCGTTAGCAACGGCCAACTTCCAATCAATTTCTGAAGGACGAAATCAAGTCCCGCCCTCTCATATCAGATGCCGTTTCACTTGGATAGACGTCACAGTACAGAAGAAAAGACAATCGCAACTTCCGTTTCATGCCGACTTTAAGGGTTTCTTTAGGTGAAACGTCATAAACCCTATGAATTTCCCTCAAGTATGTATTTTTCACTTAAGTAATCCCTTAAAAAACCGTAAGTGTTGCATAAAGCCCCTTAACCGTCATTTCCCTAAGTATAACATAAGGTTAGGAAAACTTCACCTTAAGTGTTACACGGAGTGAGCAGGTTCAATCCAAGTCTTCTAACGAGACACAATCGACCGTTTTATATGATAAACAATTTGTACTTTAGCCATTTATTCACATAAACATTGATGAGATCACATAGCACATAGCCTATCCTATATGGACAACGGAATCGCAAACGTGCGTGCATCACACGCAAAAACAAACCTCATTGGTTCTTGCGTGCACGTTTGAGCTTCGACACAGCCGTAACTATGGCCGTAATCATATGGATGTTTTTCAATAAATGGACATAAATGATGAGAGAATATTAAAAATATCTTTATTTGTTATCCAAAGATGAATGAAAGTCTTATGGGTTTGGAACGACATGAGGGTGAGTGAATGATGGCAGAAATCTCAATTTTGAGTAAACTATCAATTTGAGTTTCTCGTCTGGTCGTTCTCTTTCATATTTGGTTTTCTTTTTTGTTTTCCTTATCCATCTTATGTTGTTTTCTGTGAAAACTTCCCACGATATGTATTAACAAATAACGTGTCCATGGCAACAGTAGAATTTTATAACGGCAAAACCTGGGTTGCTGTCGTGAAACACTTAACGGTTTCCCTTACCTAAGTGAACAGTTTAAGAGATTATATGCAACACCCTTAAGTCATTCCCTTAGTTAAGGGGAAATCACGCCTTAAGTGTCATACTTAAGGGAAAAACTTAAGGTGCTTTAAGCAACCGGGCACAGCAGATTCCACAAGGGCGTCTGGTCCCAACTGCATTGAGCCAGGACACACAACTTGACATGTAGAAGATGGGTGTGTAGAAGCTTCAAGAGGTCATTCACACCTCATAGCACTGATAGATACATGGCCTCCCAGTGTAGAACTGGAACCAAATTATGCAACACAGATTATGGTAGGATAGACACCACCCATCTCCTACACAAACATACAGAACACACACACCCTACTACAACCTCACAACATCATAGGACTATCCAGGCTAAAACTGTTCACATCATGCAAATCTAGCATACATCATTCACTTTCATTCACTACATATTATTTTCATAATTTCTTTTCAATTGTGTCAAACAATTTTGAGGTGTTACAGTGTTTGCATACAGGAAGTTGACAAGACTGGAAGTGCATAGGACATGTGCATGGCTATAGTCACATCAATTAATTGAATTTCTGATCATTCAGATTCTACATTCAGAATCTAAATGAGACCTTTTCAGCAATGCAATTGGTCTCTTTGGACAAAATTTTATGTTGTCATTAAGAAAAATCATACAGCCACTGCTGGAAAAGGTTCAGATATGCAAAAATGCTTGAAAACTGATGAATCTGCAGGACCTGGAGGAATTTTCTGAAGAACAGAGCTCAGTTTAACTGCTCAGGACAAACAAGAGACTCATGAACAACCATCACAAAACATAAAAACAGTCGTGGATCATCAGGTAACCACACACAGTATTGAGAATCAATGGTTCACATACTTATGAATGGGGTTATTTTAATAAATTCATCTATTGTTTTTTCTTGTGAACTAAATGCAAACATCTTTTATGTAAAATATCCTACTCAGGACAGTACTAAACAAAAAAATCACATGCATTTTTTATTATCCCTCTTATTTCACAGATTCTGCAAGGGGTTCACATACTTTTTCATGCCACTGTATATTAATATATATATATTAATATTCATCATTCTGTATAATGAGTGTGTTGTAGGTCTGTGTTTACACACCCATTTTACATAGTTTTTCCAGCTCAGAGGTGTGAACGACTAGGCTAAAACAGCGGGGTTTCATAACCCTTTAAGGAACTGTGTGTCACAGACGCCCCCCTCCCACTCCTACTCCCTTCCTTTCCCTTTAATTCAAGTCACTGAAAGTTCTCCAAGAATGCATATTCTATGTATATCTTGTGTATCTCACGTTCATGTTTGGTATCATTTTAAATGTCACAGTGCGATTGGTAAAATGATCTCAGTTTCACAGCCGTCACTTGAGTTATGAGAAAGATTCAAAACTTATGAGAATTCTGTTCTCCTGTTTGGGTGTTATCTTATCTTTTCAAGATATCTGATAACCCTCTCCCCCCAAAACAGATGTGGGTGTTAGTAATATTTACAATCCTTTAAAGATGTTATGTATTTATGATTTCTGAATTGCTTCTAATTGGTTAATTGTGTAATTCATTTTAATCACTTATGTTTTAGGTGCAATATTGCCTGTTTTTCGTTCTATTGTAGTAGCGAAAATAGTTCCAAACAAAACAAAACCAGCGCATCTCATAGCTACGCTCAGCCATTTCGAGTGATTTTTACGGCTTTATAAAGGTTAAGAAAATGCTCTCAGAGTAAATATCACAACTTCTCAGATTTAAATAAGAATATTGCTTGATTCAGAATAAATTACATTTACAACACACACACACACAAAAATCATTTTTTTCCAGACAAGCCAGACAATTTAATTTTGTGTACAAGCACAAAACAATGCCCAGTCCTGTATTTTGGTCAAGTGGTATTTTCACATATGCTTACAAGTATATGCTTCTGTGCTATTCACTATTCATGTGATTTCATTTCCCTATGAATTAAGGGTTAGGGGAAAAGTATGTGACCATGTTTGTCTTGTGAATTACAGATACATTCACATGACCAATTATATTTATATTTTAACCTTGGTTAATGATTAATTTAATATTACAATCTGTCTAAGTTGCAGTCTCGTGAGACTGTTGAAAAGACTGTTTGTGCAGCAAGAGAGAGAGAGACTGATTGGGTGGAGGAATGTTTTGTTTAAGTTTTAGCAGGCTGATAACAGACAGACAAAGCAATGAGATAAGAACTAAAACAACCCAGCTGACTTATCTAAAAAAATGACAATGAACAGACATGCTTTGAGACTGGATAAGAGTAAAATCTACAGGAAAAATGGGAAGTTTAAATGTTTTTTTTTTTTTAGATTTAACACCAAAAGCAAACCTTGAAAATGAGCAAATTCATATTCATGTGTCTAGTATGAGTGTGTGTGATGGTGACTGCACTTTGTTTTGTATGTGTTAGTTATGGGAAATATTCTGTCCCCATTGTGTGTATATGTCATCTGGAATGAGTGTTTTATCATTAAAGATGGATTAAGTGAAACGACAATAATTTTACAGAAGTTGATCATTTTGATCGAATCTGATGAAAAGATGATACAGAACATGTGACGAGCTTTGAGTGGATTGGTTATCCAGCTCTGTCTGCTAATGGCAATTATGATTACTTTTGTCCTTTATGGTGTTGATTTGAATTAATCCAGAGAGGATTAGTATGTTTAAAGTCCCTGTAAAGTCATTTTAAAGTATGTGTTCTGAGTTTGTGACACCGCAGAAAAACGCATCTAACATTTATAATGTGTTTAGACATCAGACATCAGTGTATGGAATTTGATTTTAACAAACTACAAATGTCTTTTTTATGCAGTAGCCTGCTTAATTCCAATATTTAAATGTCTGAAACATAAAATAAACATGATGAGGTTTAAAACACAGAATAGTTTTGATATATGACAAGCTCGGAGCACACGTCTCTGATCAGCGCTAAATCACATTTGAATTTAGCAGTGAATTTTTGCATTTTATTCTTTGCCATAATCCTAATTGAACACTGGGTGTATTACAGCTTCAGAATTATATTCGTATTGACTGTCAACAGTGATAAGATACAGCTAAGAGTGGTCCAGACCAACCTTACGAAAGAATGACTTACAGAAGGTATACTTAATTAAGAGCGTTTCGGGAAACACGTAAGGTATAATTTACCTTAGAACAATGTATATAGTTAAGAAGGTTTCAGGGAACCCAGCCCTGTTTATTACAGGGGAGAAAAACTAAAGGCAAATCCTTGTTGTATATTGCACAACAGTCTTTCTTCATTTTGTGTCTATACTTCACTTTAAAAATCCAGATTTTTTCCTGATTAAAAAGAAGTGATGTAAACAGTATTTTCCACTGATGTTCACAAAAAAACAAACAACAAAAAAACAAAAACAAAAAACACCCACCTTACATTTTGTTAGTTGAATATTACTTTGATTGCTGTTTTTGTTATCCTTGGGTGAGTTGAGAGAAATTTGTGTTATGAATAGAATGTTAGAGATTTGTGCTGTTTGCTAAACTAACACTTTGTGTTAAAATACATAAAAAAATATTTAAGAATTCAGTTAAACTAACCTATTTTACTGTCAGAAAAGCACATTTCTGTTTCTGAGAATTGCATCAATGCAGTTGAAAAAACTGCCTATGACGATAGTTTAAAGAATTACAAAGCTGCAATTCTACTGTTGCGTGTATTCCTGACCACAAGCATCATATATTCTTTTGGTGAGGAACAAATTGCATGCTTGAGCTTGTCAGGTAGAAAAAGCTATCACATTCGAATGTTTTTAAAGCCATATTCAGTCAATATTTAAGTGCTTTCAACTGATAGTTCTAATTTTTTTAATGGAATTTTGCAGTGTATATTATAAATAATTTGTCCATAAACACCTTCATGTGCCCTTGTAATCTTTACTGAAAAACCTTAACTTCTCCCCTTCTATCCCCTCCAGCTACCTGTCACTCTCATGAATTATCAAATGACAAAAATCCAATCATTTCCTCATGGACAAGTCAAGTCGTGCCCTGCATTTTTTTTTTCTTGTTCAAGGAAAAAATCTTGTTTTCTTGTCTGTCTGTGGGTTTTGCAAATAATGAAATGTATTAAAAAGAGAGGAAAAAAAACAAAACAAAACAATGAAAAGTATTAAAAAGAGCTTGTGACTAAACCTCTAAGGATATTTTTAAATATATCTTGGATTGTGTTGGACTAAAAGAAGACTGTCATATAAACCTAGGATGGCTTGAGGGTAAATCATGGGATAATTTTCATTTTTGGGTGAACTATCCCTTTAAGTTAAAATTACGAATTCCAGGTCAATGCTCTAATTTATTTTATGGGTGATGAAGCAGAGGAAATTTTGAATGCTTCCACTTTAAATGCAGAAGAAATGCTCAACTACACGGCAGTGGAGAACTGTTTCAATAGCCACTTTGTGGGTAAGCATAGAGTCATTAGTTCGAAAGAACTAATATGCGTAATCAAGAACCCGGTGAGTCAGCTGATACTTTACTTTATAATGGCCGTCCATAAGCTTTGAACATTGAGTACTTGACCGCATTGTCATAGGACACACATGCCAAGTGAAGTGAGTCAAGTGAAACGGTAAAACAGCAGCAAGCTTTTATGCAGATAGTTCTTCACAGACTGAGGAGAAAGTGAAGTGGATGCAGTTTCAGGAGAAGTAAAAAGAAAACAGGCAGCATTTGACAGTAAACAAAAGTAAAACTTTTGTAAACGTAAAAGTAAACGTAAAACAAAGTAAACTTTGACAACAAAGAGGATATGCATTGAAACAGACAGAGAATGTGTCAAACCCCTCTGTCCAGCTAGGGATGCAGAATGTCTGTAATCCCGTAGAAATGCATTCTCTTTTGGATTAGAAGCAGCCCTTACCCAAATGCAGAATGATGGCGTCCTGTGGCTTTTATTTCACAATCTCTGTCTGAGACAGAACAGAGATATGCCAAGTGGAAGGTCTCAAATGATGTACCCCATGATCCATTCATTGAGCCTTCCCGTATGACCATATCCTGGACGCTGATTTGCGGTAATACCAAACTCGCGATAATCTAGATATATAATGATTTATGAATAATGCAGAATAAATCAAGAATAACATTTATTTGTCAGGTAAAATGTATCATGCCAATTACATAGTTAGACAATTAGATGCCAATTCAAATAATAAACACATAACATTAACTGACACACATGGTTTGTGTTAAAATTTTACAGAAAAAAGTATTTAAGAAATCAGTTAAACAGAACTGTTTTACTGTCAGAAGAGCACATTTCTGTTTCTGACAATTGCATCAATGCAGTTGAAAACTAAGACAATAGTTTAAAGAATTACAGAGCTGTAATTCTAAACTGATGCATGTATTCCTGTCCACAGGCATCTTTAGACGAGGAAAGATTTAAACGCTTGAGCTCAACACTATTTTTTTATTCATTTTTTAATAATGGCCAAGTCTGTTTCCACTGACAGTGTCAGCATGATTGAAAAGGTCATGAACTGCATTGTTTTATTGTTTTATAATGTTTCCTGGGGTGCACTAATAATTTTAGTATGCTTTTTTTTTTTTTTTTTTTTTTACATACAATTTTTTCATAATTTAGAAATAAAAGGCATTTTTGCTACCCTGATTTTAGCCCTCTTATTTGAACACTCTGTTTTAAGGGGCGTGTCTGCTGTGAGACTTCAGTGTAAACGCCCAATGCTGTGATTGGCTAGAATCTTTCTATTTGAAATAGCCAAGTGTGCTGAAATGCGATTGATTTACCAAAGAATCCACAGTGAAATATCGAATACTAATAAATAAAGCTCAACTCAGACATTCACATTGTTGAAAAAAAAAAAACATATTCCTAGCATTAGGATCCTTCGAAAGGTAATGATATGCTCGTATTTACCGGAATCTTGAAATGACAACACATGACGTTATATTCGGAGCTGTTCACGTTCTTTTGGTCCTTGGACTGGGAATTGTGCGTTTCGATGGCAGCACTATCAACCCCTAAATGAATCTACAGCGGTCAGGTGGTACAGCGGCCACATGGTACATGTGGGAGCTTTCAGAAAACTCCCAGCTTACAAACTGTAATTACGAGCTCTACGAGGACGTGAACGCTTTTTACAAGCTAGAATCTTGTAACTACAGGAATTACGAGGCCGCGTGAACGCATCTTTATTTTTGTCTTACTAACATGCCAGTGGGCGGGGCTAACGTTGCAATGATGAAGTAGGCATTGATTTCTTCTGCAGAGGCGGTGTTTCACCTACCTATGATAGGCACATTCCAGGATCAGTCTTAATCTTTGCCTAGTGTTAGCTTTTATTGCTAACAAGGCAGTTTTCAGTTCAGGATATTCTTACTGATGACCTCTTATATATCAAAATCTCAAGGAAAAGTGATTTCTCAATTCATGACTCCTTTCCATGAAATCAAATCTAATAGAATAATTCACTGTCAGTAGGAGAGAAAAGACTATCACAATTACTGTTTCATGCCGACCCTTGCCTTGTCTAACGTCCTGTGAGTGATATCTGCCTGTCCTGACCATTGCCTGTTTCCTGACTACGATTCTGCCTGTCCCTTGCTGTTCCTGTTTGCCCCTGTTCGACCCAGCCTGTACAACCATGCTCACTGTAAATAAAAGCTTGCACATGGATCTCTGCCTGAGTCTCCCTTCATTACACCCATGATGTGCAACATGCTCCTTTCAGTGAACCTTTAGTTTTAATCTATCCTGACGCAGATTTGCAGAAATATGGACTCCAATAATCTACCAGTCATAATGATTTCAGAAGAATCCAGAGTAAATCAAATATAACATTTTATTTGTCAAGTAAAAATGTCAATTCCATAGTTTAACAATTAGAAGCCAATTCAAAAAATGATAAATGCATAACATCAATTACTTGAAGAAATGCATATACACACAGTGATGGGTGAATGTCTTCAGACAATGCCCCACCCAAAGATAGGACAGAATTTTCCTTAGTTTTCAATCTTCTTCATTATACCAGTGACTGCTGTGAAATTGAGACCATTTTACCAATCGCACTGAGACATTTAAAATGATACCAAACATGAAAGGGAAAAACAATATATATACAAGTTACATTATACATAGAATATAAACTTTCAGTGACTTGAGGCAGGGGGAAGGAGAGTTTGTGTGTGTGTGTGTGTGTGTGTGTGTGTGTGTGTGTGTTGGGGGGGGGTTGCATAGTGTAGATGTGTGGGGGCAAGGCGTTGTCCTATGCTATTCTTTTAAGATCTTCTCTCCAGATAAGCTTTATTGCTTTATTGCAGGATGCTTGATCTCAGTTTTCATTTAGCAGGAAAATCAAGCCTTACACCTTCTTATGTAAATCTCATTTGTTTAAAAGACCTCCAAAGAACAGGCGAATCTCAACATAACACCGACTGTTACGTAACAGTCGGGATCATTAATATGTACGCCCCCAATATTTGCATATGCCAGCTCATGTTCAAGGCATTAGACAAGGGCAGTATTAACGTCTGGATCTGTGCACAGCTGAATCATCAGACTAGGTAAGCAAGTAAAGACAATAGCGAAAAATGGCAGATGGAGCAATAATAACTGACATGATCCATGATAACATGATATTTTTAGTGATATTTGTAAATTGTCTTTCTAAATGTTTTGTTAGCATGTTGCTAATGTACTGTTAAATGTGGTTAAAGTTACTATCGTTTATTATTGTATTCACAGAGCCGTCGCTATTTTCAATTTTAAACACTTGCAGTCTGTATAATGCACAAACACATCTTCATTCTTTATAAATCTCTCCAACAGTGTGTAATGTTAGCTTTAGCCATGGAGCACTATCAAATTCATACAGAATCAAATGTAAACATCCAAATAAATACTATACTCACATGATTCGAAGCATGCATGACGGACATTTTGTAAAGATCCATTTGAGGGTTATATTAGCGAGCTCAGGGGTGGGGAGCGCGAGGATTTAAAGGGGTCGCAGCCTGAATCGGCGCATATTTAATGATGCCCCAAAATAGGCAGTTAAAAAAATTAATTTAAAAAAATCTATGGGGTATTTTGAGCTGAAACTTCACAGACACATTCAGGGGACACCTTAGACTTATATTACATCTTGTGAAAACACATTCTAGGGCACCTTTAAAAAAGAAAAAAGCATAATGCCTCTTATTGCTGCTGTAAGGAGGGAAAAAAACAAGAGTCCTTTTATTATTATTATTATTATTATTATTATTATTTGAATTGATGCCAATGGAGGAGAGGCTTCACTACGCTGAATAAAACGCTTTTGTGAGAAAATAGCATTTGGTCCCCCTTTATATTTGGTGGCCTTAACTATGTACTTACATCCAAAAATAAGTACAATGTACTTATTGTGTTCATATTGCAGGATTCCATGACTTTTCCATGACTTCAAGGTAAATATTCATGACCTAACATTCCATAAAACGTCTGTGTATACATGTGAAATAAGAATAAAAATCAATGTTCAAATTTACCACAGCTTAAATAAAATGAATGAGCAAGCAATGCGGTTTAATAAAAAATTAATATTTATTTAAATAATGCTGCAGTAACACAAAAAAAAAATTACTTTAGAAAACTCCTTATGTATTAATATAAATCCATAGAAGGCAATTAACATAAATCAATGGGAGACAACAATGTTAAACAACAACAAAAAAATTGAAAAACCTCTTTCCACACTGGCCTGCTCATGTAACAAGACAAGCAGAATCTTCACAACATCCCACACTCTGAAAAATAATAGTTTTGTTCCCATTGTCAACTCGGGCGTTTTTCGGTTCAAATTACCTGAGCTTAGCCAAAAGAGCAGCCAAATCACAAAACTCCCTAAATTCTTGAAGGATGCCATCACACATAGCCTCATTTGCATGTTTAGCTCCTACAAGTATGTGCAGAATTCTTCTCATTTGACTTGCGCACAGTTCTTTACATTCAGCCATGCGTCTCGGGTCAAGGCGCCTCATGCTTCTCACTAATGTGTGATGCACTGGAGCCTTTTTCAGCAACTTCTCAAGGAGTGCAATCAAGAGTTCATTGCATTCCATCTTAATCTCTAGTCTCTGCCTTTCTGAAATGTTTTTGGAAGACTTGAGTTGATTGAGAGTGACTTGTAGTGCTGCAAATCCAATGTCAATCTGAGAACTGTCCTTGTGCAGACTGCATGCTGTCCTGAAAAGGAACCTGGAGGAGCTTTAGTGTAGATGTGGCCTCTTGCAAGTGCTTTCCCTTCAGAAATCGTCCCATGAGGCCTGCAAAAAATAAATAAATAAATAAATAAATAATATTTTTTTTATTATTCAGTTTGATCGCTTCATTTGCAAATTTACAATCAAATAAAATGTTCTAAATTATCTTTTGAGCTAAACACTTTTTATTCTTCAAACATTTAAATATCAGTGAATTTATTGGACTTCAAGAAGGAACATTAGCTGTAACACTAAACAAATGAAATATAGTTTAAACAATTAACATTCACATTACTTTTCAATTTTATATTGTATATTTTACATTTACACTTCTTTTTTTTATCTCTATGACAGTATTTAAAGTCATGTTGCCAGAACATCAATCCTCTTTCTGACGCATTGACATTTTCAATCCACCGATGCTTGCAATTCAGGTTCGGCCCATCCATTGATATTTGGACAAGATTCTTGATTCCGATCTCAGAAAGCAAGTTAATCATTTTTTCAGCAATGTCTTGAGCAGATGAATGGCCCATAAACTCTGAGCCGATGTATTTAGTCTTCACCTCAGACCCATCCCATAGCCTGCCTGACATGCATGTCTATCTGTTTAGCTTGTACACTGCATTCCAAATTATTATGCAATTGACATATCAGTAAGATTTCAGTACAATAAACATTCAGATTTTAGTTTTTCTAAGAAAATGTTTGTTTGTTTATTTATCCATGTCTTTTTAGATAACTGGTATCAATCTCAGACAAAATAATTTGCCAGATCTATGGAAACCCTACTTAGAGGTTGTTCCACATTATTAAGCAAGTCACAGTTCTCATGCAATATGGGGAGGAAGAAAGATCTTTCTGAAGATGAAAAGCATGAAATGGTCCAATGTTGTGCAAAAGGCATGAAAACAACTAATATTGTGTGAAACAGCAGAACTCAGATAAAGGCTTATTAATGAAAGTTCCTATCAAAAAAATGTATTGTATTAAAAGGGCTGTAACAAAGTTCGTAAATAAGGAGGGAAGAGGACAGGGTCGGCGGGTGACTACTGGCTGTTTATTAATCAGCAAAATAATAATAACAAAACAGTGCAAACAGGCACAAAACAATCAACATAACGTCACTTCACTCCAGCAGCAGACAGACATCCAGGAGTGGGGAAAACAGCCAGTAGTCCTTCTCTCTCTCGCAGGCTCCTGTTTCTCCTGGCATTAAATACTCTCTCCACGCCAATTACTGAAACAAGAGACAGGTGTTTACTATTTGCGTCTAATCCACTCAGACACCGCGTGTCTCCTCCCTCTCTCTCCCGCTGCAGACTCCACTGAACCACGCCCCCCCTGCCACAAGGGCAGCTATAAAAAAAGCCAGTGTTGAGCAGCAAACAGGTATTTGAAGCTGCTGGTGTCTCTGGAGTCTTGAGAACCTCACCATGCAGGCTGGCAGTTGTGCGTAAAGATGCATTTTAGACACCACTAACCAAACCTCACAAAGAGAAACATTTACAGTGGGTGTAGAAATACATTTTCAAACAGTTTTATTGCTGTGGTGTTTTTTTTGGATAGTGCATAGTGCATTGTACAATAGTGCATTGTACTATGCACTATCCTCCTTTTTATACTATAGCTGAAAATGGCCAGTTATGAACTCCACATATCTTGCAAAAGTCATTTTAATACCCTCCATCTCACTTCCCAATAATCCAGCACAAATAATCACCCACCAGCTCCTTGCTGACGTCACAGTCTTGTTGGAACATGGTGACCATTCACCAACCATCCAGAAATCCATCCATTTAGACCATCCATTGTAGTACGGCATTAGTCAGTGAATAAAACTATTTAAAAATGAGTCTTCATGTATTTCTAAACTCACTGTAAATGTTTCTCTTTGTGAGGTTTGGTTTGGAATGGCTAAAGTGCATCTTTACGCACAACTGCCAGCCTGCATGGAGAGCTTCTTGAGACTCCAGAGACACCAGGAGCTTCAAATACCTGTTTGCTGCTCAACACTGGCTTTTTTTTTATAGCTGCCCTTTTAATACAATTCATTTTTTTGACAGGAACTTTCCTCAATAAGCCTTTATCTGACTGAGTTCTGCTGTGCTCTAAATCACTCACAAATCTTATGATAATTCGATAATCTCCATTCAGTTTCACACAATATTAATTGTTTTCATGCCTTTTGCACAACATTGCACCATTTCATGCTTTTCATCTTCAGAAAGATCTTTCTTCGTCTCCATATTGCATGAGAACTGTGACTTGCTTAATAATGTGGAACAACCTCTAAGTAGGGTTTCCATAGATCTGGCAAATTATTTTGTCTGAGATTGATACCAGTTATCTTAAAAGACATGGATAAATAAACGAACAAACATTTTCTTAGAAAAACTAAAATCTGAATGTTTATTGTACAGAAATCTTACTGATTTGTCTCTTGCATAATAATTTGGAATGCAGTGTAAATAGTGATTTAAGCTTTCATCAAATAACATGACATAGACTCTTTGCTTCGATAAACTGGTCAAAGTAAGTTTCTTAAAATAAGGAACCAGTCCAAAAGTACACACAGTCCACAAGTAGCTACAAAGCACTTGCGCTCACCGCATGTAAATGGGGCCGGTTGCATAAACTGCTAAGTCTAGTCTTACAAGTGAGTCATCAAGACTTTTTTAAATCAGTTACATAAAAACTTAGATTAGTCTAATTTAATACCGAAAAGTAAGACTGATTACTCCTAACTAACTGTTAATTGGTCATACTAGTCCTTCAGACACAGTCTTAACATAATGGCTATATTTATGCATCTGGCCCCTGGTAGGCCTAGCTATCTGGCAGCCGGTTAACATAACCTGAAAAAGCTTGCTTTGTGTCTTCACAAGACTTACCAATTTCAGCACCCACAGTATCTCTTCAGTCTACAGTCTACCCGGGTCCTGGTCTTTCTCAAGCCACGCATTATACTTTTCAGATTGAAGCCAAACGTGATTAAATTGACATTTTCCCGGCATTGCATCAGTTTTGCTCCGCTGCAACTGAGTTGCTGTAACCCCACACAGAGAACATGAGGTCATGAACGTAAAAAAGAATTGCAATTTGTTTAACCAATATTATCAACTAAACTATTTTGTGAAACAAATTTCCATGACTTTTCCAAAACTTTCTGAGTTTATTAATTTTCCAAAGCTTTTCCAGTCCTGGAAATTGCCATTTTAAAATTCCATGACTTTTCCAGGTTTTTCATGACTGTACGAACCCTGATATTGTATTGCAAAACACTTCTGCTGCTCTTGAGGTGGGATACGGGTTTGGTGGTATAGGTTTAAGGGTGGGTTAAGGTGTAAGGGATGGGTCAACAGTGTAATAAATGTATAAATGTAATTACAGAAATTAATTACAGAAGTAATTACACGCAGGTATTTTTTTTTTTAAATATAAGTAGGTTACAATGTAAGAACATATACAGAATATTGTATTAAATTATTAATTTAAATGTAAGTACATAGTAGTTAAGGACACCTAATATAAAGTGGGACCTAGCATATAATGAATCCACAGCCCACTGGCTAATCTTCAACATGTTTGCTCTTCGGTGTTTGCTCTTACGCCGTAAAAAATGAAAAGAGAAATCACGGACAATTGCACGACAGGTATGATTCACTTCTCATTCATTTATAGCTATTGCAAACAGTGATTTTGCATATTTGAACACTGCATATTTTTTTATTGCTCCTTTGTTTGACACACCCATTTCAGGTCTTGGTGTCTCTACTAATGAGCTGATGATCTGAATCAGGTGTGTTTGATTAAGGAGACATGGAAAACATGCAGTGTTGGAGGGCCTCCAGGAATGTGGTTGGGAACACCTGGTCTATATGTTATCAAGGTACACATGATCCAATTTAGCCGTGGTAATTTGGATCAATGGTAAAACAAAGAACCCTTGTATCTACAATAAACTTTATAACCCATTGTAATATGATGCATATCCTGCCTCAGATTAGACTGTTCTAATTACGGGAGATTTTGTTTATTACCTCATAATATCTTTATCTCATAATTCTGACTTTTTTTTCTCAGAATTGTGAAATATAAACTTGCAATTGTAAGTTGTAAAGTCAGAATTGCGAAATATAAACTCACAATAGAGAGTAATAAAGTCAGAACTGCGAGATATAAACTCACTATTGCATGTTATAAGGTTGAATGAACTGTATAAAGACAAAGACTAGTAAAAGGGAAAAAATCATTTTCAAGTAACAACCATGTTTTGGTTAATTGTTATAATATTTTTTAATGAAAATCAAGACTTTGAAATTCACTGAAATACTATTGTGTACTTCTCTGAACTGTGTGTGTGTGTATGTGTGTGTGTGTGTGTGTGAGAGAGAGAGAGAGAGAGAGAGAGAGAGAGAGAGAGAGAGAGGGAGAGAGTTGGATTCTCTTGCGAAACATGGCCAAATTTTCACAAAATGAGATGGACGTATGACAGTATTTCTGTGCCAAATACACTGCTTCAGGGTTCGTATACGTTTTTTTTTTTTTTTTTTTGAGTATGGCCATGTATGACGTCATAAAGGGCAGACTTCCTTGTATGACCACTTCTCGCATTGACATAACCATAGAAATGGCCTCAAATTAGCTATCAAAATAAGGATAAAGTTGTGTCTGAAAGTTGCAATCAATTTTTTATTGGTTAATAAAATGGAGAATATCTTGTGTTTTTCCGTGGCTGCTCGAGCCCCCAAGATCAGCACTTACGGTTTTATAAACAAGGCCCAGTTCGACGCTGAATTACAGAATATTTGAAAATGAAAGATGGAGCCGCAATAAAAGATCCCGGTCATGAGTCGGAACCGCAAGCGGTAAGTAAAACTGCATCGAATGTCTGTTTTGTTGGCAATCGGCGCATAAGTGCATATAATGTAAACAATGTGTAGTGAATCAAAAGTTACCCAGGTGTGTGTTCAAATACATTTGTTTAGCTGACCATCGATAGCTTGCAGATGATCGCTACGCAAAAGCTATACGTGTTTGTGACTCTTTAGCTGAGAAGCATCTCGCTGCAGCCTGCGGTGGACATTCAACCCGGTGTTCTGAAATATTTGGTGTCTGAGATTTTTGGTGACACTGGGCGGAGCTTACATGAATATTCACGAGTTTCCTGTTTTATGTTAAAGCGCCAATGAAAATTTTAGTGCAAAAACTAGTATGGGCTACAACTGTTTTAATTTGATTTTCTTTTGGTTCGTTTGATAAGATAACTTGTATAAATGTATCTGTGGTGGCATAATAATGAAGGATTTCGAAGGGTACAACTGATGGACACTTGGGGCCCCCATAATCCTTTGCACAGGGAAGTTGTTTGACGTCCCAGAATGGGTTCAGGAGGCTTGGAGTTCGATTTTACCTATAAATGTATGTATGATATTTTTCTATACTACAGTAATATTTATACGAGTTAGATTTGGTACATTATTGTGGTCAAATGGCATTGTACTTAAACAAAAATACTTTACAGCTCCCTTTATCAGTCCATTCAAATGTTTCAAATACATAGACACAATATACAATATGGTGCAATAAACCAAAAATAAATAAATAAATATATAAACTAACGTTAAACAAAGGGCGTAGCTTGCACAATTTACTCCTCTTTGATTGTCTCGTTAAGATGACGCAGAAGTGCGTTCCAAAAAAAGAGTTTTTTTGACCCCTACACCCTTCATCCCTTCGAAGCTCTCACTCCGGAGGGTAAACCCTTTGAAGGGATTAGAGCATAGGGATGAGCCCTTCCGAATGGAACGCAGGGTCAGACACCGAATATTTCAGAACACCGGCCCACATCCAAGTGTGACATCAGAAGCCACGCCCATGCCACCCTGCAGCCAATTCTTAAGATTTTATTGGTCATGTCAATCACAGTACTGATTGGCTGAATCCTAAATGGCACCCTAAACACTCGCCGTCTTCCTCTGCACTTTGGTGACATAACGTCGCTTTGACTGTCGGGAAGAAGTATGCAGCGGAGCTCACACCAGTGCGGGCTCAGCAAAAGTGCGTATCGAGTGCGGATTTCGGCCATAAAGAGGGTGCTCACGAGCGCCCCCTTTATGGCCGAAATCCGCACTCGATACGCACTTTTGCAAATGACACCCTATGGTGTCGTGGACTTAACGGACACATGCACGCGGCAGCCATTGTAAGTCCACAAGACCGAAAGTGCATAAGTGTGCCATTTGGGATTCAGCCGTCTACACCCGACAATGATCCCTAACTTACTTTGTCGCTAGATTTAGCGATTTTTCAGACCACTTTAGTGAAGAAAAAGAAGCACCTAGCAAAAAAAAAAAAACAATTAGAGAACTTTTTAAAGCGCCTAACGCCAAATCTAGTGACTTTTTGGACAAACCTCAGTAACTTCCCAAATGTCGCCAGCACTGTCCTGCGAGCGTGAGGTCTTGCTTTCCCCTGCGTCTACCCTGTTCAGTGAACGCTGAGAGGAGCAGGCGCACATTCCGTTGAGCCCACGGCAGATGAATGAGAGACATTGGGTGCTTCTCAATATCCCTCCTCATCTCCTCGCTCCTCCGTCCTCCATCCTATGACACGGAAAACGATCAAGCTCAGCCATCTTGAAGGACATCTCAATTCTCTAATTGCACCGCGAGGAGGCGAGGAACGAGGAGCGAGGAAGCTTTCTGAGGAGTTATGAGCGAGGATACACTGGTGCATCCTTTGCTGAAGTCTTTCTCGTTGAGAAACATGACGCACGCATAAATTCTTCTCCCCCTGCATATCTGTTACAATAATTTAAATGTATGCTTTAATGTATGCAATTTAAATACACTTTACATCTCACATATTTCAATGGGCATCTTGCTTTATTAATATATATTATACATTTTTTAAATAACAAAACTTTAACAATTGATAAGCCCTATTGATAACGCTAAAGAGAGTGAGGATATATTATTTCACTTGATTCAATTCCTCCGTCCTCGCTTCTTTTCCTTGTGTCCTTCCCTCGCATCCTGAAGGGGTAGAGCTAAGACAAGAGGAAAGGAAGCAAGGAAAGGAAACGAGGATGCATAAATAAGAATTTAGAAGCACCCCTACACATGAGCACACAGGCCCTGTCCCAAATGGCACACTTCATGTGCATTTTCGGTGTCCCCCTACGGTTGCTATGCGCCCTTGATGCGTACTTCTGCTGAGCCCGCAAGACTGTGTGCTACCATAGACAGTAAAAGAAATGGACAGAGCGACCCCATTGGAACTCAATTGAGACAAGTGAAGCCCATTTTTAGCGATTTTTAGCACTTCCGTTTCTGACGCGCAGACTCAAACTAAGCTTGATGACGTCAGCAACCTGTCTGACAGATGTAAATCTTCTAGTAGCTGTGCGTGCAAACTGCCATCGTTAATCTTGCAGAGACGGCGAGCTTGAGTGGGGAGTTCTTTGGCGTGAGTGAGCAGGAGTAAGTATTCTGATTAATTATTTTGTATAGTATTTTAAAATGTAACGCCAGTACGCCATATTAAGTTAATGCATAATATTGCCTGCGAGCTTCTCCTCCTGTCTGTACGGTAATTTCTCTACTGTGCCCTTTATACATTGTCGTGTATCTTTAGAAATAAATAATGGACAAATGGAGTCTTTAAACGCCTCAGATGTAAAGTTATTCGCTGTCAAAGTGACGCCAAAATGAATGGGAGTCAATGGGATGCTAACGCAAGTGAAGTTCTGCTACAAGATGGCGGCACGCGGCCGACTTCAACTTCCGGTCGACTTCCTTGGGCACTGTGTGCTACGCAGAGGACTTTACCCGGCAGTCAAAGCGGCATTACGTCGTGAAAGTGCGACTCAGAGGAAGACCGTGGCTGCGTTCCAGTTCGGTTTTTAAATGCCCTTCCCTTGCTAACTTCCCTCGGTCTCGTTGACTCGGATGTAGGTCATTGCTTATGTTGCACGAGTGCCCACTACTGGCAGAACCCTTGCAATGGGCTGAACTGGAACGTCCTAAGCCCTTGATCACTTGGAATTCGCAATGGAGCTGATTTATTATTTATATTGTCCCCTTAAAAAAACATTTAATACAGCATTCTATATGTATATATGTGTTTTAAATGTTTAAAAAAATAATTAATATATCATAGAGTTGTTTGTGGTGGAGTAAATTAAACGTGATATGCGGTGATGTCATAATCGCGTTGCATTGTGGGTTATATAGCTGCCTGAAGCGTACATCCCCCGGTCAAAATCGAGGGAGCGAGGGTCTGTCCATATAAACTTCCCTCCTCCACTTCATTAAGTGGAACACACTTCCCGCAAGGGGAAGTGTTTAGGGAAGTTCGCGAGTGCGTGTCTAAAACTGGAGTGGAACGCAGCCCGTGAGGGTTTAGGGTGCCATTTGGGAAAGGGCCACAGTGTCGCCACGGACTTATCACTTATCTGCTTCTCCTTTGTTTTATATTTAAAGAATTTAGTTTGACTGTTTTGATTTCCATTCTTCTCTTGTGATTATCACTTAGCCTATATTACTCACTATCACAGAGCTTTAGTTTATCTAGTAATCCGAACTCTCTGACTTAAGATAATTTACACACATAGCCTATAAAAAATATAGGGCCTAGTCATTTACTATATCATACTCGTTCTCAGGCCCGGATTAACACAGTGTAGTGCCCTAGGGTGACCACATTTGAAGTGCCCCCCCCAATACAATTTATATGCTAGTGCAACATGAACGTCATACTATATATCTTTATTTCCATCATAATAGGCATGTATGAGGACTGCATGCAAAACTATATGTTAAAAAAAAACAAATAAGCAAGCCCAAGAAAGACTATAGCAAGCAATCATATTAACAGCTGAATTCAGCACCACAGATGCGCGCTCCACAAATTTCAAATCGACAACAGCGTCACATATTTGCCGAGAAATAATGGTAAATAAGCCTTACCTAAGCAGAAAATCTTTTCCCTAGAATTTGTGCATGCAAAATCGTTAATTAATTGTGCCTTCACGTGCTATTGGAATTATCGTAAATACGAGCTTCCTAGGTAAAATTTGTACATGAACATTTACATAATCATTTGAAGCGTATTGTATGTCTTATACACAGCGAAATTTATTTGCCTGCATTTGACCGAAATTACAGAATCGTCAACCGACTCCCTAGATAGCACTGTGAATGTTTATATGGTTGTCGGTGCATGGGACATAGGCCTTTTCCCAATAAATAGGCAAGAATAACCCTGGTGTCCTCCAAGCAGTGGCATGCACAGACGCGAGGGCAGGGGCTAAATCGCGTTCTGGGGGAGGAGAAATGGGAACGCGGGGGCACCGCGATGTTGAGACCTCGGATGGGACGGATTTTTCAGTTCCGAGCCCGCAGGATTCAGTCCCGCTCTTTTATGCAGCACTGTCTGCATAAAAACTCCGGAACTTTGAGAGGTGAGAGGATTCTAACATAAACGTCAATGTTTCTCAACTGGTGGGTTGCAAGACCGCGCACACTTTTCAATCACGCGCAAATACGGCGTGCTGTAGCCTATATTACTCACTATAAATAAAGCGCAAAAGAACGAGCATGCAACGTCGTAGTTCTGTCGTCAATTAACTGTGTTAAAACTGTGCATGTATGTAGCCCTATTTGATATATATATATATATATATATATATATATATATATATATATATATAGGCTATATATGCATATATATGCGTCACATGTCTGTGGACTAAAATATTCTGCTATGTGAGATCACAATATAAGGCACAAGCTATACTGTATATATATATATATATATATATATATATATATATATATATATATATATATATATATATATATACACAGTATAGTCCAAAAGTTTGGAACCACTAAGATTTTTAATGTTTTTAAAAGAAGTTTCGTCTGCTCACCAAGGCTACATTTATTTAATTAAAAATACAGTAAAAAACAGTAATATTGTGAAATATTATTACAATTTAAAATAACTGTTTTCTATTTGAATATATTTCACAAAGTAATTTATTCCTGTGATGCAAAGCTGAATTTTCAGCATCATTACTCCAGTCTTCAGTGTCACATGATCCTTCAGAAATCATTCTAATATGCTGATCTGCTGCTCAAGAAACATTTAATGTGTACAATTGTACAAAATATTTGTGTACAATATTTTTTTTCAGGATTATTTGATGAATAGAAAGTTCAAAAGAACAGTGTTTATCTGAAATCTAATCTTTTGTAACATTATAAATGTCTTTACTGCCACTTTTGATTGATTTAATGCATCCTTGCTGAATAAAAGTATTCATTTCTTTAATTTCTTTTCAAAAAAATAAAAATAAAAATTCTTACTGACCCCAAACTTTTGAACGGTAGTGTATAATGCTACAGAAGCTTTGTATTTCAGATAAATGCTGTTCTTTTGAACGTTTTATTCATCAAGGAATCCTGAAAAAAAAAGTACACAACTGTTTTCAACATTGAAAATAATCATAAATGTTTATTGAGCAGCAAATCAGCATATTAGAATGATTTCTGAAGGATCATGTCAAACTGAAGACTGGAGTAACGATGCTGAAAATTCAGCTTTGCATCACAGGAATAAATTACTTTGTCAAATATATTTAAATAGTACACAGTTATTTTAAATTGTAATAATATTTCACAATATTACAGTTTTTTACTGAATTTTTAATTAAATAAATGTAGCCTTGGTGAGCAGACGAAACTTCTTTTAAAAACATTAAAAATCTTAGTGGTTCCAAACTTTTGGACTGTACTGTATATATATATATATATATATATATATATATATATATATATATATATATGCGTCACATGTCTCTGGACTAAAATATTCTGCTATGTGAGATCACAATATAAGGCACAAGCTGATATGTATTTTTTTAATGCAATAAATAAATGTGAGAACTGAGCATTTGTACTAGAAGATGCAACTTTTGCGTTCATTTATAAAGTACAAACAAAAATATATCACATTTAAATACATAAAATAATTTTACATTATGGCATTTATGTGTTGTTGACTTCCGCTTCCGCATCTTGCAAATGGGAATTCAAAATAGAACACATTTTTTCCCTTTTTCCTACTGTTGCAATGATTTATTTTGACAATATAGAAAGTTAAACATTTAGTGTTTACTTTTTCGGTTAGTTTTTGAAACAGTCAAACTCAGAATTGAAGTTAATTGATTATACATAAATTCAATGAAGGTTAATTAATCTTTAAACTACAGTTATCTGCATGTCTCATCCATGAAGATGAAGCTATTAGGGGTTTTGAGAACCAGAACAAGCTGACTGAACAAGTAAATGGTCAAATTCACTCACCCTTCCATGATCTAATTCACTATCTCAATTACAATTAAGAACAAATTAACTGTATTCAGTTGTGCCTTAGGTACAGTCCAGTTCAATTTTTTTTTTTCTTAAAATAATGAAGATTTCTGTGCCACCCCAGACTGGCTGCTGGCCCCTGCCAGGCCACCCCTATGGAAAAATCCTGGCTCCGCCACTGGTCTGAGATCCGAGCCGCACTCTGTTGCGTTGGGTCCCGCGGATCCCGCGGTAGTGCAGGGGCACGTTCAAGCTCAAACCGGTGCGCAATGTTTTGCTACGATTTCCGGGTTGAACGACATGTTTCCTGGAAATGGTGTACAACGGTGTGCAACGGGTTTGAGATGCGTTTTCTCTTGTTTGGTGGGTGTGTCAAAAATCTTAGCCCAATCAGCATCAACATAAACCACGCAGTATTAAAGAAACAGCTCGTAATTAACATCAAATTAAATTCACAAGAGCAAGTAAATTGTTTGCACGTTTATATACATTAATGGCAAAATAACTTAAATAATAAGAGCACAAGATCTAACTTCTTTAAGTCTGTCTAAATATCATTTAGTAATTGCGATGTCTTCTGGTCCATATCCTTTCCATAGGAAGGTGTCCTAGACACTGATTAATGTAACATAAAAATACTATACTTATATATTTTGCTATTGCATTGTGGAGTGATACTTTCATAAACTTTCATAAACATAAAGGCAAATGTTGTATCACAATAATTAGAAGTTTCCACAAATCCCTTCACTCGATTGGGATGTTCTCTTTTATTCTGGACGGCAAGGGCAGTGACTGTAACGTCGAGCGTATTTTGCAGTATTAAATACGTATTTATACCGACTTCATCAGGCTCCGAAAATTCTTAAAAAAGAACACAAAGAATGGCCTTCTCAGCTGCCATAATGTCAACTCTTGCGTCATCAGAACAGGGTGTTCAACGCACCACCGTTTCCGTTTAAAAAACGTTTTGCAACGTTTTGTCGGGGCTGAACGCAGTCCAGGTCTCTACCGCGATGCGACCGCAAAAGGCACTTTCACTTTCGCGATCAAAGGGGCGGCTCTTTATATTCTCTCTTTATATAGGCTATTGTAGGCTATCATTAACTGTTAATTTTGTATCCGTATCTTTCCAGCTAAATAATATATAGCCTACAAAACATGATTTTTACCTTTTTTTAAAAGTCTAGTCATTATCTTTATCACTTGGTGCCCCCCTATTGGCTGGTGCCCCAGGGCACTCGCCCAATCCCGCCTATGGATAAACAGGTGCTGTGCCGAATTTCGACCCCTGTTATGAAATATTCGGTGTCTGAGATTTTCGGTGACACTGGGCGGAGCAGACATGAATATTCACGAAATTCCTGTTTTGTGTTAAAGCGCCACTTAAATTTTTAGTGGAATGTCCTTGGATCACAGAACTGTTTTCGGTAACGTGATTGTGTTTCCGCGTCGAATGAAGTTAAGATCCTTTTTTATTAATAACTGTTTGCTCAGTTTGTAGGTTACATTGTGTCGTGACGTGAGATATAATTTAGTAGTGATTACAGACATTACAGGTCTATCGTTAGGAAATGAGCCAACAGCCGTCGAGTTTGTTTGTAACAGTTTTGATTTTATTTTAGTTCGCTAGATAAGACAACTTGTAGAAATGTATCTGTGGTTGCATAATAAAAGTTTCAGTTGTGATTATTTTGTCATCTATTGCTTTCTCAGTTGATAGGCTGCATAACTTTAACCAGACATTATTATTTTTAAACACAATGAGGGTTAGGTTTGTTTTGTTTATGTTTTTGACATGTATGAATTAATGCATGTAAACCTTCTTTATCTTTTTCTGCAAAACACACAATGCTCTATATGAATAGAAACATGACGAAACAGTGATATTAGCTTCCCTGCAGCACTTTCATAAGGTTTTAGTTTAATTCTACAAGCTTTCCACAACAATTAAAATGTTAAAATTGAATTATAATAAATAATTTTAAATTTAAATTTTGTTTATTTAGCGGCTAAAATAATATACCATGTAGTAATTTGCATATCTGTAATATCAAAGATGAAATATTGAGAGTAGTTTCATTTTGAAAAAAAAAAGAGCAAATGATTCTGTGTTGAAATTTTATTCACAAATGAGAAGTCACGACATATAATATGACATATTTAATTAGCAAAAACATTTGTATTTATACACACATTTACACACTTTACACAGGGTCTTGTGATCCCAGACAAATGAAAGTTTGGTCTGCTCATGCAATCTCAGTGATACCAGCCTTTGCTACTGACACATTCAATCTAAAATATAAAATGACATTACTACAAACCTGTATTATTACAATTTTTAATACACTGTCATGTTCAAAACAAAGTGAAAAATAAAAGTGTCTGCTTTGTCTGGTGTACAGGGATATTTATTGGCAAAAGTCATATTTGGGAACGAATCGAGGATATTAGCTATAGATATTATATTAGTTCCCTTTCGATACTTCACTCGTACTGCGTATGGGGAAAAGTCTCCCTTTTTCCCCGTCACTGAAGCCTTTTTCAATAACGCAGTGTAACTGCATCGTCATTGGTTCACTCATAGACAAGTTGTTGAACCAATGACGGCGCGGCATAGCTGCGCGACCTATGGCGAGAGAGCGCGCGAACTTTCCCGCCGAAATGGGCGGGGTAAAGGGCTATATAAACAGGCGTTTCGCCATAGGATTTCAGTCCTTTCTCCTTCAGCGACGACAACGCATCTCCTCGCTGATCTCCGCCTGAAGCCTGAGGAAGCTCGCCGCCTTCGAGAAGCTTCCGCCGCCGTCTGAAGAGGCCCCGCAGCGGACCCAGCTGAACTCGCCGGTCGGAGACAGCGCCGGCGCCCTCGCTGACTGCCGCCCCGAGCGCCGTCCTCGAGACGCCCGCCTCCCGCTCCCGCTTCCGGCCGCCTTCTCAGCGTGTCTCCTGCCGCCATCCGGTGCGCCCCTTGAGAGCTTTCCCGCGGCTTATTGCCGCTCTAAAAGAGCGTTTCCTCAGCGGTTCTACCGCTCTAAAAGAGCTTCCGCGGCCCTCGCCGCTCTAAAAAGAGCCCCCCAATCGCCGTTATAACGGCGGCGGCGTTGCTGCAAATGCCGCGCCACTCTTGTGGCACGTGCAGAGCCCCTCTGCACGATGATGACGGACACAGCGAGTGTGTCGTGTGCCTGGGCAAGTCCCATGCCGACGGCGCGCTCGCTGGAGCCTCATGCCCGCACTGCGAGAGCATGAGCCTCGGTTCTCTGCGCTCGCGGGTCGCCTTCTTCACTGAAGGCGATCTCGCTGCTCGCGCCCTCCCGTCTCCTTCCTCCCGCGAGCCGGCCAGGAAGAGACAGCGGGGTAGAGCGACTCAGCGCCCGGAGTTGTGCGAGCTCACGTCGGCCCAGCCCCCGCGTGCCTCGCCTTCTCCCCCGAGAGAACATTCTCCCGTCATGTTCTCCCGACCAGAGCAGCGTCCCTCTGCAGATGCGAGCGACCTCGTCTCGTTTGGAGGATCTGACGAAGAGCCGGATGACTCCATGTCTCTTGCGGCTTCTGAAGCGGAAGGATGGGCTGGCGAGCCGGACGACCCTGCTCCCCCGCCTCCTCTGGAGCCCATTGATCACGGCCAGGGTATGGATGCCGAGCTCTTCCGCATCCTATCCAGAGCAGTGGAAGAGCTAGACCTCGATTGGGCCCCTCCGGAGGAGCCATCGCGTAGCCGCCTGGATGAGTGGTTCCTGCCAGGCCGCCGCCAAGCCCTCGCCAGCGTTCCGCTCCATTTTTTCCTGAGGTGCACGAGGAGCTTACGAAGTCGTGACGCGCTCCGTACTCCGCCCGCCTCCACACAACACACCGTTCTGCCCTCACTGCTGTCGACGGCACAGAAGAGAAGGGCTATGAGCATTTGCTGCCCCTGGATGAAGCGGTGGCAGCTCACCTCTGTCCTCCCGCGGCTGTGGGATGGAAGATCAAAAGAGCCCTGCCTTCCAAGCCCTGCAGAACCACCTCTACTCTGGCTGGAAGAGCCTACACCTCTGCAGGCCAAGCTGCTTCGGCGCTTCACACCATGGCGATCTTCCAGGTGTTCCAGGCCAAACTCCTCCGCTCTTTGGACGAGTCCGACATTGATGCACCTGCCTTCAAGGATCTCCGCAGCGCCACCGATCTAGCCCTGCGGGCCATGAAGGCCACTGCCCAGGCCATCGGTCGTTCTATGGCCAGCCTGGTTGTGCTTGAGCGCCATCTTTGGCTCAACCTCACGGAAATCAAGGACCTGGATAAGACGGCCTTTCTGGACGCCCCGGTCTCCCCTTCCGGTCTTTTTGGGCCAGCGGTGGATGGTTTCACCGAGCGCTTCACAGCGGCGCAGAAGTCGTCTCAGGCCATGAGACACTTTCTGCCCAAGCGCTCCAGCTCTGCGTCTGCTCCTAGCCGCCCCAGGACTGCGCCGGCTCAGCAGACCAAACCTGCCCCATCCACCTCTCAAGCAGCGCCGCCTAAGGAGCATCGTCAGCGCCCTCGCCCTGCTAAGCGCCAATCCTCCTTCCCGAGACGCCAGGGACCCCGGCCCAAGATTGTGCTGGACCCGGTCACTCCGAAGACGTCCTGATCCAGCAGGAAGGAAGAGGGTTGGGGAATGTCCCGTTGCGACCGGACCACCCCAAAAGCTCCCTCGTGCAGTCTCCCCTCCGCCTCGTTTAATTCCGGGCGTGGGAGAAATGCTCTGTGTTGTAGCTGGGCCCACACATGTTGCGCCCAAACAAAACGCCGTTTTCACGGCGAACACTATTTTACTTCCTCTAAAAGAGAGCAAATTTCCTCTTCCACCTCCTTCGGTGTACGGCCCCCTACCCGGCGGCCTGTCATCCGACATCATTCAACCCCTTGTCACTCGGGCCGAGGCCTGGCAGGCCATCCCCGACGTGTCAAGCTGGATCCTCGGGATCATAAAGCAGGGCTACTCGCTCCAGTTTGCACGACGGCCCCCTCGCTTCGGAGGGGTGCTTCAAACCTTGGTGAACCCGGACGACGCTCCCGTCCTCCGGGCCGAGGTCATGACCTTACTGAAGAAAGGGGCTATAGAAATAGTTCCCCCTTCAGAGAGCGAGTCAGGCTTTTACAGCCGTTACTTTCTGGTCCCCAAAAAGGATGGCGGCTTCAGGCCCATCCTAGATCTCAGACTTTTGAATCGCTCCCTCATGAGACGGAAATTCAAAATGCTGACGCTGAAGCAGATCCTCGCACAAATTTGTCACGAGGACTGGTTCTGCTCGCTGGATCTGAAAGATGCATATTTTCACATCCAGATAGCCCCCCTTCACAGACGATTCTTGAGATTCGCGTTCGAGGGGGTGGCATACCAATATACAGTCCTGCCCTTCGGGCTGTCCCTGGCTCCTCGCACTTTTACCAAGTGCATGAACGCAGCGCTTTCCCCTCTGAGACAGATGGGAATCCGGGTTCTGAATTACCTCTACGATTGGCTCATTTTGGCCCATTCGCGAGTCGAGCTGGAACACCACAGATCCGTGCTCCTCAGCCATCTCCAATGCCTGGGTCTCAGGGTCAACCTAGCCAAGAGCTCACTGCTCCCCAGCCAACACATTTCATTTCTGGGGGCAGTATTCGACTCAGTCCGCATGACGGCAGTAGTCTCGCCAGAGCACGCCCTGGCGATTCAGCAGCTCGCGGCTTCCGTCAGGAACAAAGCCTATCTTCCTCTGAAGCTCTTCCAGAGGCTCTTAGGGCTGATGGCTTCCGCCTCCCCAGTTCTGCAGCTTGGCCTTCTTCGGATGCGGCCGCTACAGTTCTGGCTGAAATCCCGGGTCCCCCCAAATGCCTGGCGGCACGGCCGCTTATGTCTCAAGGTCAATCGGGCCTGTCTTTTAGCCCTGAAACCTTGGATGAACCCTGCTTGGTTCAGTCTTGGGGTACCTCTACAGGCGGTGTCACGAAGGACGGTGCTCTCGACGGACGCATCCAACTCAGGTTGGGGGGCTCTGTGCGAGGGCAGACCGGCCTTTGGTTCGTGGTCCCACGAAGAGAGCCATCTCCATATCAACTGCCTCGAAATGTTGGCAGTGATGAAAGCCCTGCAAGCGTTTCAGGTTCACTTGACGGGACGCCACGTCTTAGTCCAATCGGACAGCATGACCGTGGTGTCATACATAAATCACCAGGGCGGTCTTTCGTCCAGCCGTCTATGCGCTCTGGCGAAACGTCTTCTGGAGTGGGCAATACCAAGGCTTCGGTCGCTCAGGGCGACTCATATACCTGGCAAAACCAACCTGGGTGCAGACATGCAATCACGGAGCAACGTCCCCTCAGACGAGTGGATGCTCCATCCCCAGATGGTTTTCAAGATTTGGGAGCTCTTCGGGAGAGCAGAGGTAGACCTCTTCGCCTCAGAAGACAACTCTCATTGCCCAACATATTTCTCAAAGGAAGTCGATGCGCTGGCCCACACCTGGCCCAGCACACTCCTTTACGCATTTCCCCCGATCGCACTGATCCCGCAGGTCATCAGGCGAGTCAGGGAAGACAGACACAGAGTCCTTCTAGTGGCCCCGCTCTGGAGGAGCCAGACTTGGTCCTCAGAGCTGTTCAGGCTCTCCACGGAAGCCCCGTGGCCCATTCCCCTGAGACGGGACCTCCTCTCTCAGGCGAACAGAACAATCTGGCACCCCCAGCCAGAGCTCTGGGCTCTACACCTCTGGTCCCTCGATGGGAGCCGACTGACCTTCCCAGGGACGTACTAGAGACCATATCTCAGGCGAGAGCCCCGTCCACGAGACGCCTCTACGCCCAGAAATGGTCGGTCTTTGTTGATTGGTGTTCCACACGCAACATAGACCCCGTGGAGTGTGACGTATCACCGATACTATCCTTCCTCCAAGAGCGTTTGGATCTGGGGCGCGCCCCTTCAACGCTCAAAGTATACGTAGCAGCCATCTCAGCGTTTCATGCTCCTATCGCTGGCCAGTCAGTGGGTCGGAACAACCTTGTGGTTCGTTTCTTAAGGGGTTCAAGGCGATTAAATCCTCCTCGTCCCCTTACTGTTCCCACTTGGGACCTTTCTTTGGTCCTTAGGGCTCTCAAAGGAAACCCCTTCGAGCCGCTGAGTTCAGCTGACCTCAGGCCTTTAACCCTGAAAACCGCTCTGCTACTTGCACTAGCATCGGTCAAGCGTGTTGGCGATTTGCAGGCCCTCTCTGTGAGCCCTGCGTGCCTCGAATTTGGGCCTAATGACTCTAAGGTCGTGCTGAAACCTAGGCATGGCTACGTCCCCAAGGTGCTCTCTACTCCGTTTAGAGCTCAGGTCATTTCGCTCTCTGCTCTTCCTCCCTCCGCGGATGAACAGGAGCTGAAGTTACTCTGCCCTGTCAGGGCATTGAGGACCTATGTAGAGCGATCACAGCCTTTCAGGCAATCAGATTAGCTCTTTGTCTGTTTTGGTGGCCGCACCAAAGGGTCTTCGGTCTCAAAGCAACGTCTCTCGCGTTGGATAGTCGACGCGATTAATCTCTGTTACTCCTCCCTAGACATTCAATGCCCCTTAGGAGTTAGGGCCCATTCCACTAGGAATGGCTTCCTCCTGGGCCTGGTCTAATGGAGTTTCCATTAAAGACATCTGTGAGGCGGCCGGCTGGTCCTCGCCGTCCACTTTTGTCAGATTTTATCATCTGGACGTTCCGGCCTTACAAGCTCGGGTCCTTTCGGTGTAACCAAGCGGCCTCTTCGAGTTCCGCCTCTCGCCGATCAGGAGTCATCTCCTCTTGTAGTGTAACAAGGGTTTACGACGGCTTTGCCTTCTTACTTGCTCTCTTGGTCCCCTCTCGGTGTCCAAAACAAGTTATGTCGTTCCCTGCCGTGGCACGGCGCGGTTGAATTCGTTCCCCATACGCAGTACGAGTGAAGTATCGAAAGGGAACGTACTCGGTTACTAACGTAACCTCGGTTCCCTGAGATACGGAACGAGTACTGCGTTACTTGCCGTGCCACGAGGCTGCGGCTTCAGTGTCATCGCTTCAGTCGATTGGCCTGAAATCCTATGGCGAAACACCTGCTTATATAGCCCTTTACCCCGCCCATTTCGGCGGGAAAGTTTGCGCGCTCTCTCGCCATAGGTCGCGCAGCTATGCCGCGCCGTCATTGGTTCAACAACTTGTCTATGAGTGAACCAATGACGATGCAGTTACACTGCGTTATTGAAAAAGGCTTCAATGACGGGGAAAAAGGGAGACTTTTCCCCATACGCAGTACTCGTTCCGTATCTCAGGGAACCGAGGTTACGTTAGTAACCGAGTACGTTATCATGTAATCATTAATCTATATTTAAAGTACATTAACATGTTTTCATGTATGTGTGCAATTTTTGAAACATATTACATTACATATTCAAGTCTAGCCAGATTAGTGCTTCTGCAAACTAGGAAAGTTTACTGCTGCTTTCACCACAGGAGTTCACAATTATTATTATGCAACCATACATTTCGGCAAACTTTTAAAACCATATGCTTTAAAGAGGTAATACAGAAACAACAAAAATAGGCTACTTAAACGCTATTGGCTCGTTTAGCGAATCCTAACGACACCTCTGGCTGTGTTCATATCAAACATAGCTAACACATGACACGACATTTATAGCTTAGCTATATGAAAGATTGTGCATCAGTAACAGTTAGAATGAGCCCGATCACACGAAAATGCGTATCAATAGTACGAGTTTGTAATCTCGTAGAATATATACGCCAAAATGAGTTTTGGCGTGTTTATGGTACGCAGTTTTTCGCGTGCATATGATACGCACTTTATGGCGTATTATACGTACGAACCACCAACCCCCCCACCCCCATCCTACCCAAGAGCGTATCATATATACGCCATAAAGTGCATATGATATGCACGCAAAAAATCCGCGTACCATAAGCATATCCGCGTACCATATCTACAAGATTACAAACTCGTACTATTGATACGCATTCTCATGTGATCGTGTTGGTTAGAATATAAGATTGACTTCGTTTAACGCTGAAACATATGCTAATTACCTTTAATGTAAACCGAAGAGCGTTCACATAACATTTTCAGAGTTGCTTTAACACAAAACAGGAAACTCGTGAATATTCATGTATGCTCCGCCCAATGTCACCGAAAATCTCAGACACCGAATATTTCAGAACACCCACTGCCAAATTATTACCCCCCTCATTGAAGTCGGTAGCCTACCTGATTGCCTAATCTTAACCCCACCCCTAATCGTAACCACTACCCCTAAACCTGCCAATACTAGAGGGTAATAATCTGGCAGGGTGTCGAAATTCGGCACAACACCTGCCCTGCTCGTTCTGTTGTCTGACAAAAAATATATATAGGAAATGAGAACAGCTGTATTGGACATTGCTATATTATTATATTACATTATATTAAAATACAGTATGAAAGAACGGATTAGAAGAGAATACATTGGGCAGAAAAAAATGCAAGTACGACGTGATGACGTCACAAATATTCCACGCGTAGTGCGTGACGTCATCTATCGACATTTATAGACATTTTGGTCAGGAATGAGCAACTTTCCTTTGAAAACAGGTGTCAACAGTGAATAAGCCATGTTGCAACCGTCCCTTAAACTCTCCCAGGCGGCTGCCTAGGGCGCAAACAGCTGGGGGGCGCCAGTGAGAGCCTCACCAAGAGATTTTTTATTTATTTATTGTAGGCTATTATTATTATTAATATTATTATTTCGTACTTTTGCTATTTCGAGGCATTATGATTAGGCTAGAGTGACAAGTCTCTCTTGTGATAGTGGCCGCTGATGTTAGGAAGAGAAATGAGATGTAGAAGGCAGCAGGGAACGTCGTCATCCGTGCTTACCTGGATTAAATGTTTTAGGTTCAAAAAGAGGATAAGAAAAAGACAGCGAAATATACAGATATGTTACTAATTGGTTAATTGTTCTGTTCTACTACAAGCCGCTCCATCATCACGAACAAAACACTGCATTATTAGCACGGGACGGATTTACCACACACATGCTCATTTCAGCACCTGAATATTATAGCATAATAAAGTTGAATGGAAAATCATTATCAGAGATGGCTGTTTAGTGTAAATTGACCAAGTAATAGTGTCATAACTATGACAAGTTTGACAGTTAATAACTATGTTTAATAACATGGTTATTAAAAGAAAAGCAAATAAATAAATAATAAAATGAGTTTTACATGAATTCAGTGATATCAAGAAATAACTTAAAAATGTCAAATAAATGCATTTCTTTATGCTGTAATCACAGACAGACAGGCATTGTGATTCGGGAGATTAGATTATGAGAATCTGAGGAAATCTAGAAATCTCGCCTATAGGGTAGCCTACCAAAAAAGGCTAGAAACGGCCCTGAGAAATCACGAAATTCTGAGAAAAAAAGTCACATCAAACAAGCTTCCATACTGTTTGGAATCTGTTTGCCTTTGATTTGATTTTAAAATAAAGGTTAAATAATTTGTCATCTCAGCTCTTTATAACACTTAAACCAAACCGAATTCTTGGGGGGGAAAATTCAGCAGGTCAAAACATGTTAGAGAAGAAAAACAAACTTTCAGCCTAAATTTGATGAATTTTCAGATTAAATCTGTTAGTATTATTAGTGTCTGTTAAGGCAAATTCCATCCATCATGTCACTTTGGTCAGATACAGTAAAACTTTACAGTTGAAAGTGAAAGACGTCATTTATTATATCAACTGACCTCTAGTGCCCTTTTTGTGAACTAGTTATATTTTAACCCAAAGTGTAAAGTATTAAATGTGAGCATAAGTCTCTTTTTAGTCCCTTTAGGAAGAAAAACGTCCTCTTTGCGTGTTAAAGTTGCAATAAACACATTGCAATGCAAGTTACACAAAGCAAACTGTATAATGGTGTCTCCTCTCATATTTATTGTTCCAAATTACCTGCACTGTACAAACTACACTAAATAACATAATTTTTCATGCAACCAAGGTTGGAAATCAGTCTGAAGTATAACACTTAAGTCACCTCAATGAATTAGATAAATTTATTTGTCCTGCATGCATTAGACTTTGTACATTTCATAACTGGTGCTGCAATCGAGGCAAGTTGTAGCTTGTTAAATACATTTTCTAATGCTGTGGGAGGTATAGGCAAAGTCCCCTTATTCTGTCGTCTTTATTGTAGTGATTTAGGGGGCGTTGGAAATACGCAGACCGATCGGAGCATAGCCTGCAGTAGGCTAATGATTCCAATGCAGTAATGATTCCAATGGGGGGGGCGTGATCTGACAAACGTGGGCATGCTGGATTTTAAAAGCCGTTCTGCCTTATAAATCCTCACAACATCACTGTTATCTGCAGACGCTCGTTTGGTCCAGAACAGCGAGGACGAGAAATTATTCGAAAACCAGCTGAGGTAGGCTATATTCATGCAAATCTCATTGCTAAAGAGTTCTGCCAAATAGATACAAGAAGGTTGTCGTAAATAGATTTGTTTTATACAGGCAATGTTAAATCCTAGTCAAACACCCTTCAGTAATTATTATCTTCTGTTGCTCTTTGATGTGTTGATAATGGGGGGGTGGTGTATAGCGTTATTTTACTGTCAAATGTCGAGAGCACATTATTGTGACGCGAGAGCATATCAATGTAATGCGCGAGCGCAAATCTGTCCGCTCGCGCGCGGATTTCCTCTGCTCTCGCGCAAATCTGTCCGCTCGCGCGCAGATTTCCTTTGCTCTCGCGCAAATCTGGACACGCGCGCTCAAATATACAGTGCTCTCTTATGAACTGCCTCTCCTCTTGCTCAGATATTGCGTGTGCACGCTCAAACTGTTTCCTGCGTGCTCAAACGTGTCCTGCGCGCTCAAACTGCACATGTGCGCTCACGAATCTCTCCGTGCTCTTGCAGAAATTAATTTGCTTTTGGATTAAACGCTGTCAAAAGTTATAAACCAATCAGAAGAGACGACTCATCCATGAAAATGCTACGTGGAATCGTATTGGCTGAGAGTGAACTGCGCCTGGAATTCTTTCGACAAAAATATATATTTTATTTCTTTACAATTTAATAATATTTATCAAATGTAACCTAGTCTAACTGCATCACATTACAGGTCAAACCCCTATTTATCTAAACAAACAAACAAAACATGTTTCTTAAAGTTATTGTGGTCATACGTTTTGTGTTGAAATTTTTTTTTTTAAAAATAGGTAACATTTTACAATAAGGTTTTTATTTGTTAACATTAGTTAATGTATTATCTAACATGAACTAACAATGTGCAATACATTACTGTAATTATTAATCTTTGTTAACATTAAAAATACAGCTGTTTGTTGGTTGTTTACTTCACAGTGCATTTAATAATGTTAACAAATACAACATTTGATTTTAATAACGTATTAGTAAATGTTGAAATTAACATTAACAAATATTAATAAATGCTGAAGAAGAGCAATTCATTATTAGTTAATGTTAACTAATGCAGTTAAATAATGTTAACGCAACCTTATTGTAAAGTATTACCAACAAATATCTTCTGATTTAAGACCGAACAAGATCAGGGTTAAATCGTCATTCCCTTAATACTTAATGTGGAGATCACATATACCACTAGTCAATTTCTTTTGAGGTCTGGAATTAATGATTCTGATACATCAAATACATTCTGATACATCAAATACATTTTAACAGTCACTGGTCACCACCTACTGGCAGAACAGTGTAACAACATTAGTTTCAACATTCATTTAGCTACTTATTTTAATTGCTGAAATCAGTGTATATTTAGACTATAAATTGTTATTGCAATACTTGCATTATTATTTAATGTTTGCAACACAGATGTAGCAATAGTATGTTGTTGAAAACACTTTGTGAAGCTGTTTAAAACATATAGCTTACATGACCACTGCTTTCAGCAGCAATGCAAAAGCAGGTTTAAATATTCTGGTATGATTGTAATTTCAAAAGGTTTAATAGACATAACCGAATCGTTGTCATTTAGGAATAAGATCGCGTTCTTTTGCTTAATCGTGCATACACAAGAGCTTAGGTATTTTTGTATGTCATGTTTTATACCAGACCTCAAAAGAAATTGACTATGGTGGTATGTGATCTCCACATTAAGTATTAAGGGAATGACGATTTGACCCTGATCTTGTTCGGTCTTAAATCAGAAGATATTTGTTGGTAATACTTTACAATAAGGTTGCGTTAACATTATTTATCTGCATTAGTTAACATTAACTAATAATGAATTGGTCTTCTTCAGCATTTATTAATATTTGTTAATGTTAATTTCAACATTTACTAATACGTTATTAAAATCAAATGTTGTATTTGTTAACATTATTAAATGCACTGTGAAGTAAACAACCAACAAACAGCTGTATTTTTAATGTTAACAAAGATTAATAATTACAGTAATGTATTGCACATTGTTAGTTTATGTTAGATAATACATTAACTAATGTTAACAAATAAAAACCTTATTGTAAAATGTTACCTATTTTTTTTTTTAAAAATTCAACACAAAACGTATGACCACAATAACTTTAAGAAACATTTTTTGTTTGTTTGTTTAGATAAATAGGGGTTTGACCTGTAATGTGATGCAGTTAGACTAGGTTACATTTGATAAATATTATTAAATTGTAAAGAAATAAAATATATATTTTTGTCGAAAGAATTCCAGGCGCAGTTCACTCTCAGCCAATAAGATTCCACGTAGCATTTTCATGGATGAGTCGTGTCTTCTGATTGGTTTATAACTTTTGACAGCGTTTAATCCAAAAGCAAATTAATTTCTGCAAGAGCACGGAGAGATTCGTGAGCGCACATGTGCAGTTTGAGCGCGCAGGACACGTTTGAGCACGCAGGAAACAGTTTGAGCGTGCACACGCAATATCTGAGCGAGAGGAGAGGCAGTTCATAAGAGAGCACTGTATATTTGAGCGCGCGCGTCCAGATTTGCGCGAGAGCAAAGGAAATCCGCGCGCGAGCGGACAGATTTGCGCGAGAGCAGAGGAAATCCGCGCGCGAGCGGACAGAATTGCGCTCGCGCATTACATTGATATGCTCTCGCGTCACAATAATGTGCTCTCGACATTTGACAGTAAAATAACGCCATAGTAATAATGCGACCTATGTACAGGTCCGCTCCATGGCATAGGCGAAATAAACAGTTGGCTCTAGAGCGCAAAATGACTGGCGGGCGCTACGCACGAGTTTATTTTTTTTTTTTCTCGAAAGAGAGCGCCCTCTTGTGACCATCGTGCGCCCCTACACCCGTATATTAAGCAAAAACTGACAATTAAGTATTTTAGAACTGATCGATCATCAAACTGATTAAAATAATGTTAGAAAATAATAAAATTGACATCAACGAAAAATCATAAGATTTGATAACATGTCATGTTGAACTAATTTAAACACTCTCTAATTAGCCTATAATACATCATCATAACGCTTTATTTATGTTTGGCGCACGCTGTTAAAATAGTTTTGCCTTTTATGTGCTCTGAAAGTATCTTTGAAAAAAGAAAATTATCAGGGGCACAAGGCAGGAAGCGAAATACCCTCCGCATTGCTTATTTTTAAGAATCACAGGTTGCCCGTGATGTTAATGCAGTATTTTGATATAGCCTTTTTAGAACGTAACTGACACTGTGGAACGTTTTTGCTTGAGTTAATTGCTTATTTAATTTGACTTTGACTTTAATTTATTTTACATGTAATGTTTTAATTTCTGTTACATTACTGCTTGCTTTTAATGCACCAAAAAGTGCACTAAATGCCTTTTGAAAAAGACCTTGACTAGCACTATAATTCTAAGTTTAAGAATGCCATTTTCCACTGTATGCACAAAATGGAAATTAAATATGCTAATTAGATTAACATCTAAATAAATTACATTATGTAGCCTTTATTTTGTTGCCTTCAGGCATGTTCATTTTTGAAACTGTTCTGTAATTCAGAAAACAATAGTTTTTGTGCACTTTTTTGTTGATTTTGTGTTATTCTTCAGGTGACCATAAGTCAAATTTGTTTATTTATTATCACAATTTATTTACTACTTATTTATTTTAATACTTTTCAGTATGTTATGTAGTAGGCTACTACGAGCCACTAAAGGGACATGGTGAAGGGGAAAATATGAGAAGGGAGGAGAAATTTTTTGTCAAAGTTTTTTTTTGTTGTTGTTGTTTTTTTACAAATGGTTTGCATTTCCTCGAGAATCGTTGCATTCTCTCACAAAGAACACAAAAGTTTTGCGAGGGAACGCAAAACCTTAGTGGCTATACGCTGCTTGGCATCCGTTCTAGACTATAGTCCCTTAATATGTAGCTTATAGTGCATATTGCAGGTTTAACATTTTTTTCGAGATGAATATATAACCTTGTACAAAAATACCATATAAAAAGGTACTGCAGGGTTTAAAAATGTTTTGCGAGACATAAGGGCATTAATTTAGTAGATAAAGTGACGGTCTCTGTAAAAACCGCTTTTTTTTCAGCGTCGCGTCATTTTACGTCACTACAGGGAGATGTTCGCAGAGCTCTGTGTTGATTCAGTGCAGAATATATTGGTATTTAGCAACAGCGGCCGTGAATCAGTGTGTTTTCGGTAGTTTTTGTATTCTATTTATCATCGTAATGGTAAATTATTGTGTTTGTGGAGGTTGCACAAACTTCAGCCTGTCAGGACATCGAGTACAGAGGTTTACTAACAAGAAAAACTACGCTGCTATCTTCTGTGCCGGGGTTTGTTTTGTGCAGGTGAAGAGACGGGACTTCACTTCTGCATCTGCGTCGAAAAACGCGTTCATTTTAGACTGGAGGATTATCATCCCGGCGATATGATGGAGTTCAACATTGTAATACTTCTGTAAATGATTATATTAAATGAATAAACTTACACACGCTATGCTTCTTCACCGTTTTTACTTGAATCAATTTCAACACTGATGAATACAAATTATGTACACATGCATACAGTCTCACACTCACACAAAACAGTTTTGAATGATGTGCTGGTAATGTAAATACTCAAATTTCATGCAAGCCATGTATGTAAACTTATATACATTCAAGTTCACACAACTACATAATCACGGCGTCATACATCCTCACACAATCAGTGAATGGGCACGGAATAAACTCATAACACAGAATTAATGAATAAAGGATAACATGAAATACATACAGTAAGTTAACACTATATGTTTGGCCGCCGGCGGGAGACATGATCACGGATCCGTCAGAGATGCAGCTCGATGAAGACTTACGGTGCGCATTTTAAGTTTTGTGTTTGATTATTACATTTGCTAACTACCAAATCAGTCGTGATGAGAAACGGCTATATCACGTAACGTTAGTGTGGACGGATATTAACGCGTGTGACATACGCTTGATCAAAGTTTATTCGTTTCTGTTATTAGTAATCAGTTAGGCCTACTCCTAGATAGCTTTGCTATTGCCTTATTCATGATAATAATCTGTACAATATTGTGATCTGAGCACATGTCGTTAACGTTATATCTATAAGCTAACACCGGTCCCTGTCCTGTTCTCCACTGCTTCTCCTCACACAACAGCTCAATTTGTCTCTTTTGACCGTTATTCTGTCTAATTCTGGCCTGTCCCTGCTCTCTTGACCACATAGCAGGCTAATTGTATGGCTGTGATTAGTTATACGAGTATAAATAAGCATTTACAATTTCCTCAGCATCCGAACTGTCATTGCGATCCATTGTTTTCCTATAGTTTATATTGATCGCGTTCCCTTCAGTCACGTCACGTCCGATTTGGCATTTTTCAGATGCGGAAGTAAAATTCTCTCACAAAAAACGACTCCAGAAGCCTATGTAGCGTATTTATGCGTGTTTTTTCAAGAAAATCTATTTCATACATTATTTTTCTACACATTGAATCACTAAAGCTCTAACCTGCAATATGCCCTTTAAGTAATGTATTTGCTAGAATTCGGCCAATAAACTATGGACAGTTTTTTGGCGGACGAATTGAGTGTTACAAAAGCAATGAGAGTTTGTGAATTAAACTGTAGCCTACCACAACTTAGGGACATAGTGATGGGAAAATGAGACTGGAGGAAAACATACGTTTCAATAGCCTACTTTTCCCTTTGCTCTTACAAAACTTTTGTGAAGGAAAAGAAATGAGGTGGGAGGAGGGAAAAATTTCTCGATAAACGGAAATTTAAATCAAATTTTTTCTTCCTTTCTTTCAGTGTGTGTATGTTTATATATATATATATATATATATATTGTTTCTGCTAAATAATCATTTGTACTATGACGAAATATAGGCTATATAAAAATATAGGCTATTAAATTTAATAAAAATATATTTCTAGTTTAATTTTTGTTGTGCGTAGTGACTGTGATAGGCAATGTAGTTAGCCTACATAACTAATGTCTTTATTAAATTTTGTAACTTCAGATGTTACAGTCTATATTACCTGTTTGTCTATGAATGTTTCTTTATCAGTGAAAGATGCTTTCCAAAATGACAATCGAGAAGATCAGAACAGCGGTACTGACAGAGAAAAGTGGAAAGTGTGTGTGCGTTGAGAGAAAGCGCAAGCCCTCTTCATCCTATCAGCTGGTCTTGCATAACCATCAGGGAGACAGCCCTAAAGGTTTGAACCTGTGCTGTTCCCACTCAAAGTTTCATATAATTCTTTGCTTATCCGATTTTTGGAAAAGCAGTGTATATCTTGCTAACAAAAATTAAGTTCTAAATGTTTTTCTAGCATTCCCATTAAATTGAAAACAAACTTTTAAGGTACTTTGAGAGAACCTTGCAAGAACATTAGCCAAAGTTCTGAGACCGTTCCCTGTTAGCTGACTAATTACACTGTATTCCTAATTAAAAGTTTATCAGTTATACTGACTGTGATGTGAATGGAGCAGGACATTACTGTGATTAATTTTGATCTTCTGTGGAATCACAGTGATCACAGTTACTTCAGGATTTTTTTACTGTAAAGTTTTGATTTTTGAATGTAAAATGTAAAACTAAAAAAATGTTTAGGTCAATAATAACCTTAATAAGTTATTAACATATAATCAGAGGTGTAAAGTACTTGAGTAAATGTAATTAGTTACTGTACTTAAGTATCTTTTTGGCTACTTTGTAGTCGTACTGAGTATCAAAGATATTGGCAACTTTTACTCTCTACTTGACCTCATTTTTAAACAAGTAAATGTACTTTTTACTCCACTACATTTGTGATGAGTAATGCAATTACAAATTAAATTTTTCATGGCAGCTCAATTTTTCTGCAGCAGTTTGTTTCTGATATAAAGAAGCGATATCGCCATCTAAGGGCATTGAATGCACTATATCTTGTGCATTTTGCCTTTACTCGCCCAAAACTTGTCAACAATTATATTTTACGTGAATGTGAGTGCATTAGCAGGTAGTTGCTGATCGCAGGTGTTTGATTTATTGGTCCCACTTTATATTAAGTGGCCTTAACTACTATGTACTTACATCAAAAAATAAGTACAATGTACTTATTGGGTTCATATTGAATTGCAAAACACTTTTGCTGCTATTGAGGTGGGATACGGGTAATGTTAGGGAAAGCTTTGGTGGTAGGGGTAAGAGTTAAGGGATGGGTCAACAGTGTAATTATAAATGTAATTACAGAAATTAATTACAGATGTAATTGCATGCAGGTGTTTTTAAAATATAAGTACCATGTAAAAACTTGTATGTACACAATAAGTGCATTGTATCAAATGATTAATTTAAATGTAAGTACACTGTACTTAAGGCCACTTAATATAAAGTGGGTCCATTTTACTTAACATCGTTTTATTTATCCGCTTTATTGACAAGACCGTTCTGATGGATATTGGTTTACTTATGGCCTTTCTGTGCACTTGAGCTCAAACTGAGACTTTTGTAGATATTTAAAAGGTTGTGTCGACCTTGATTTATTGCAATATTGAGGTGTTCAGTTTAATTTTGATTTTAGAAAATAAACTTGATTTCTCATCTTACAAATCAATTGTTTCTAATTATCACTGTCATGTCTCTCAGGACTAGTGCATCTCTGAGCCTATATTCAGCATGAGTAAAATACTTAAGTACTGTTAAAATCAGATACTTTAAGACTTTTACTCAAGTTGTATTGGAATTGTAACTTATAGTGGAGTCATTTTCAGTGTAAGGTATCAGTACTTTTACTCAAGCATGGTTTTCAGGTAATCTTTACACCTCTTCATATACTAGTTAACAAATCAACAGTTCATGTGCATTCATATCTCTGTGACATTAATAAAAGAGTAGGTTATCTCAACTGAAGATCAGTGACAATAAACAAACATATATTTAGATGAGAAATAAAAACAAGTACCTAAATGTGACAAAAAAAAAAACAGAAAACAGTAAAAAAAAAAAGAAAGAAAGAACAAAAAAAAAAAACAGAATTTGACACAATGCATGATATCAACTTAGTAGTAGTGTAGATTATTTTTTAGTGTAGTGTTAATTTTTTTCACAATTGAACTTTGAAATAATTATGTGAAGCGTACTTTTTGTTGATGTTTTCAGTGAAAATTACTATAGCCAATTAATGAAAATGTTTCCATAGTGACTTAATACTTAATATAATGCTAGAAATATGATTTGTCTTTTCTTTTTCAGTCACGGTGTATGATATTTCACGTGATGATACAGAAAGAAAAGATACAAAAATAAATTACATGGCGTTTTGTTTTGAGGATGGCGATAAAAATACATTTTTTCCTGTTGCTGATGGTACAAAGAACAAACTTGAGGTAAGGTCTCAGACACTCTCAGAGTTCTTTTTAGAATATTGTTAGACATGGTGTCAAATATTTCTTGTGCTTTTGTTTTCTAGTTTCTGATTTTATAAAATCTGAAATGTTTAACAAGGTCTGCTGGCTCTCACATGCACAGGTGGTCAAGAACTCAGAAAGTTCAATAACTGAGTTCATGAAAGATACCTTTAAAGAAAAATACTTATTTCAATGGGGTAAGAGTGGAACTAATGACTGGCAGAGCTTGAAATCAGTGGCTGAACCCAACATGTTCCTGTGTGTTGAAAAAGGAAGAGGAAAAGAAAAAGTGACCATTAATTCAGTCGAGGAGCCAAGTTTTCAAATCAAAACAGGTATTTTGTCAAATGTTTGTAATTTCTATATATAATAGTATATGTTAAACCGGAGTGGTGTTCTACATTTTAGCATGTTTAGCACAATACATTGTAAAATCTGCATAGCAAGATAATCATCCATCCATTGATTTTCTAATCTGTAGTAGAAACCCTTTTCCCGAGAACTCAAAACTCTTCTGGGTCAGACGAGACTCAAAACTTAACTCCACAAAATCTACGTGCCACTTCAAAAGGTACCTATCTTATATGTGTATGGCTTCACTTTTATACACAGCAGTGATATAAAAGGGGACTCTTTTCCCTTTATCACTGTATATAGTTTCAGATATCCAGATCAGAGGTGTGAAGAGCAGCAAAAATAACTCCATTATATGTTACAAGTCACCAATTCCAATATGACATTAGTAAAAACAGTAGGCCTACTTAAGTATTTTATTTGTACTGAATGTAGGCTGAAAGATAGTCCTCAACACCCAAAATAAATGCCAGCAAAAAACAAGAAACAGTTGATTTGTGAAAGAGCAATCACATGTTTATTTTCTAAAATCAATATATCACCTCAAAATTGCAATAAATCAGGGTCGAGACAACAGCATCTACAAGAACTCAAGTCTCAGTTAAGCTCAAGTGCCCAAAAAAGGAATAAGTAAACCAATATCCTTTAAAAGGATCTCTTCAGTATAACAGATAAATAAAATAATATTAAGTAAAATCAAGTATTCAAATCCTACTTTCACTGGACGCGCTTGATTTGGCTTCATCACCGGCTGCAGCCATGTCCTCATCTCATATATGAAACACCTGCAATTCATTACGCAATTGCATTACTCATTACAAATGTATTGGAGTAAAGAGTACATAGATTTATTCAAAAATGTAGTCAAGTAGAATAAAGGTTACTAATATTTTTGATACATTTAGTACAGAACAATTAAGTACAGTAACTAATCACATTTACTCAAATATTTTACACCTCTGATCCAGATATGCTTTTAAGGTTGTGTGCGTATACTCATGTGCATGGCCTGACTTCCATTAGTCCTAACCCGCCTTTATCTTTTGTTTGATTTGTTCAGTCAGAAATTATTTGCCGCATTTTCACTGTCGGGTCAGTGCGAGCGAGGGCTATAAAAAGGCCAGCCGGGGCTTCAAACCCATAATCAAATAGCTTAAACTTGTATTTCACAAGTTCGCCTGCCCATTCAGTCTGAATGGTTAATGGTAAAACAAACTTGGCTTGCTGTCCTCGAAGGAGGCCGAGGCTCGGCTCGAGCTCCGAGTTAAACCCCCCTATAACAGTACTGCATAGAGGGAGAATAAGAGAAATAGACAGGACTGAATGTTTAGGCTCCTAGGTCCGTGTACGTTTTGATAGTTTGTTTACTATGGAGTCAAATTAATGCCTTAAAGTTTTGCACAAAAATAAAGTTTTGCAAAACAAAAAAAAAAAAAAAAAAAAGAATTGAGCAATAAAAAAATGTTTTGCAAACAAAAATAAAGAATTGCAAAGGAAAAATAAAGTATTGAGCAGAAAAAAATAAGTTTTGCAAGCAAAAATAATAAATTGCAAAATAAAATAACGTAGTGCAAAAATAAAAATATAATCAATTACAAAAATCAATGACAGCTGTAATCCTATTTTATCTTTGCCACATATTTTTCATGCTCAAACCTACTAAATCATTTGCAACGCTCATTTTATTCTGCGTTTCAGTCAAGCGTGCGCTCACGATACCGGCTTTCGTTTGCGCTGCACTGTTCTGTGCGGTTCTCTTTATGGCACTGGTTTGACGTGGGGGTGGAGTCAAGAAACGGGGGCACGCCCACGCGAAACACGTCATCGGCAGGAGACACAGATCGCAACAGAACAGATCAAGCATAGAGACAGAGCGCATTTATTATAATCTGAAAACCATGCCCACCGGGGGAAAAACAATCCAACCGTCTCCATTGACTTTGTAATGCATGAGGCTGCCTCCTTGTCTTTTCTGACTCATTACAAAAAAACAGAACAATGCCTAAAAGCTGCTGTGTGACAAGGTGTACAGCTAACAAGCTAAAAAACCCAGAAATAAGTTTTTATAAGCTGTCGACCCCAAAAAACGAATGTTTAAGGACACAAAAGTGGATACAGGCAGTGAGACAGAGCACAACAGGTCATATTACTATAAGAAATGCATTGGAGGGGGTCGTAATCGGCGACAACATACGCTAAACAAACCAACAAAAACAAACCATTCATTATTTTTAACCATGTCAAAGAATTATTTCACCTGTCGCTGATTACGTTCCCCTCCAATGCATTTCGCGGGGGCGTGCCCCCGTTTCTTGACTCCACCCCCACGTCAAACCAGTGCCATAAAGAGATCCGCACAGAAAAGTGCAGCGCAAAAGAAAACCAGTATCGTGAGCGCACGCTTGACTGAAACGCAGAATAAAATGAGCGTTGCAAATGATTTAGTAGGTTTGAGCATGAAAAATATGTGGCAAAGATAAAATAGGATTACAGCTGTCATTGATTTTTGTAATTGATTATATTTTTATTTTTGCACTACTTTATTTTATTAAGCAATTTATTATTTTTGTTTGCAAAACTTATTTTTTTCTGCTCAATACTTTATTTTTCCTTTGCAATTCTTTATTTTTGTTTGCAAAACATTTTTTTATTGCTCAATTCTTTTTTGTGTTTTGCAAAACTTTATTTTTGTGCAAAACTTTAAGGCATTAATTTGACTCCATAGGTTTTCCAATTTGAAATGAAATACGCAGAAACGAGAAAACGGTAGTTTCCCGTTTTTTCGTTTGTTAAAAAAAACGGAAAAACGAGATTTTGACTCGATTTTCGTTTTTTTCGGGTCAAGGATAGAAAACGGAAACACGACTTCAAAACTCGTTTTCCACATATGGGCGGTCATTACACGCCCCTTTCAGCCGATTGGTCTATCAAATCTGAGCCAATGACGTCATCTTCAGTTCGTTCAACAAAATAATATTCCTCAGTAGATGTCATAAATCGGCTTTCTTCTGTGCAACCTAACCCGTATTTCACAGAAATATGTTTGCACAGATTAAAAAAAAGTTTAAAAAACCTACAGTAAATTTAATTAAGTCTGTTTTTAAGCTGTCATTGTGTTTTTAAAATGTAAAATGTAAATGCCTCTACATCTGTTACCAAGCGCATGACATCCTTTGGGCTACTACCACCGATCAATAGGCTATACATAATGATAGACTATTCTCTATTATAGATCAGTGGCTACTGCACTCATTTTTATTTTATTTTTATTTTTTTCTTATTTTAATGTTTTGTTTACATTTTATACATTTAAATTCAATCATTTAGCAGACGCATTCCTTGCAGTAGACCATGCAACGTCAACTGGCGGCCCGCGGGCCAAATCCGGCCCGCCAGAGATTTCCATCCGGCCCCCAGAATAATACTGAATTCAGGAATAGCCTTGTAAGAGGAAAAAGTTTAGGGCTGGTCCGAATACCATTTTTTGATGAACATCGACTATTCGAAGCTTCGGAGAGAGGGGCTGAACATATTTTTCTCTCTAATAAAGGCAGGAATCTGTGTCTGTATATCCGTTTGCATTTTTATTATTTCGAGAACCGTTCATCCAATCGACTTCACAGGGGAGTGCAGTGTCGCATTTGGTGCAATATAGATGGACACGCGAGACGCGACACATTCAGAATTAATAAACTTTTAGTAAACTACAGTTAGAGCAGCGCGAGCGGGAAGCGGCGCACCTCACGCGGGCAGGGCTTATGCTCCGAGAACGGACACTGCACTAGTGATATAAAACGCACACACACAGGTCTGTTAAATTAAGCAATACTTTTAAGGTAGTCTAATAATTTTCTGACTAACAAATTGACACAGAAATTTAAACAAAGAAAAACGAAATTAAGTTAAATTAAAAACGAGATTAATTTAGATTGATAATAACGGGTAAAAATGCTAATACATTTTGTCTATTATTCTATTTTCCACAATGTCAAAGCAACAAAACACAAGCTCAGACATGCACAAACTCCGCTGTTCTGCGCTCTAGCCAGAGAACACTCCCGTTGCTGGAACACGCGTCGGTTCTATTTCTAGCATGCACGCGTTTTCTGCGTGGCTCGAGCGCGCCTGAGACGCGTGTCTCAGTGTGCAAACTCCAACCTGTTAAATATGGGAGCCGAAATAAAAACGGACACGCCACGCAGCTGAGTCGCTCACGCAGCCAGTGTGTCGCCGGCCTTATTCAAGGGGGAATGAGAACCGTTTTTTATTTTTAATCTAACGAAACAAAAAGCCTTCTGAAAAGTAGCTTGTGCCATAGCCTGCCTTCAGTCAAGAATGACGATAAACGCGTTCTCTCATTGAACATCTTTTATTGTTTCACGTGCTCATTTTTTCACAAATGTCAAAATTTTCCTTGCCTGGGATTTGCGCACAATTGCGTGACAGTGATGGACAGCTTGAAAGCCTCACAAATATGAAGCCTTAAATATCGCTATCGCCCCCTGGTGGCTTGCTGCAGTACAGGTAATATGTAAAAAATAACATAAATTTGGAATTAGAATTAGTATATCAAATAATAACATACAGTATTAGGATACAATTCGAATTTTATTTTATATTACGAGTATCTGGCCCTTACAGTGTCTGCAGTGAAAAATTCTGGCCCTTGGACAAATATAGTTGATGACCCCTGCAGTAGACTATGCGGTCATATTAGAAAATAGGCTATCCACTAGGTGGCAACACCTAATAACGTTATCACCATCGGGGGCTTTTTAGTTTCCCTTAGCTTATAAATGGCCATACAGATTTTATCTCTTAAATTAAACACTTTTATGAACACAGTGAACATTATTATATGTCACAGTTTACTTGCTATTCTCACTTTTTCTGTCTTTCCTTCGATTTTGAATGAATTAGCTATAAATGGCCCTGAACAATTTACTTTCAATTTCGATTTAACGGCTATTGGCGATTCTGCGTCAGTTGCTTTAGTGGACAACAGCAAAACAAAAACTCTCGTATATTAAACATAGAACTTTTATTATCTTTGTAATTATTTTATTATCTTTTATCATCTTTGTAATTATTTTATTTTGTATATATTCGTGGCTTAAACAGCGGGAAAATTTACTGTATGCAGTTCTGTGGATGTTTTGAAAAACTTAAACTAAACGAAAATTATTGTTGCTTTGTCAATATAATTTCTGTTTTTTCCCCCTGACTTTTTAACTGATGCGATCATCGTTTCATTAACCGACAAGATTATATTAAATTAGAATTAAACGAAATTTGATAAATGTCTGTGAATCATTACAAAAAAAAACCAGGGGTTTAGTTTTAGCCTACATGAACAAATAGCAGAATAAACAACAGAACATGAGGGTTCATCATCATCACGCACCTGCAGCGCTTCTGTGAACGGAGAACAAAGGATTCAATTATATAAAAGGAATAAATAGCCTATGTCTATGCGCGAAATTTATTTCACTTAAGTAATTAACATATTACCAAAATGAAAGGGGAAAAAATGCGACAATATGAGTGTCGGTTCATTTTTGAGAAGTTCACAGAAAGGAAACCGAGACGGCAGAACATTTCTTTGTTTATTTTACGAGCAATGTTTTGTTTTTATTGTGAGTGTACAAAAATAATAGGCCTATTTAACCCTTCACAGATTCGAATGGTGTTACATATATTTGACCATAAATGTCTGAGTATTTTATGTTGTTTCCGCTTTTATAAGAAAATTCAAGTGAACGCGTCGGCGCCTCACGCGCAACATCAGTTTTAGTAACTTGACATCGCAGCCTGTTAACTGTCAAAATAACATACATTCAACCAAATATATAAAAAGTTATACTGCTCATTTTAAGTAGTCTGTGTAGGCTGCAATAAAAGCGTTTAAATAATAAATATAGTTTAGCCTCCAAATCGTGAATATTGAAACATTTGGATTTGTGTCAAATTAGAGAGGTATAGTTATAACGCCGGTTTCTGTTTCAATTCAGCTTTAAATTAATTCGTTTTGGCTTAACATTTATATATTATTTTTGTCATAACTAAAATAGCTATGTAGCTGTAATTTTGATCTTTAATGTTTGATCTTTACATATTCCCTCAATCTTTTAACCAAAGGGTTATTAACATTAGCCTATATTCAGCAGGCAATGTTAGGCTATATAAAATAAATAAATAAAGAGAGATGAGCTATTGTTCGTTTTTCAAAATTGCTTACACTACGTATTTATTGTGATTTATTCTATTTATTCAAAATAGAATAAAATAAAAACTGTAGTTTTAATAAAATAAAAATCTGTGCTTTTTATCCGCTCCTCTGTGTGGGTAGTGCAGTTTCACTATGCATATTAAACTGCAAACAGCATTACAACAGTCTGTGTGCTGATTAACATTTCTGAAATAAATATTTCTGTGAAATACGCGTTAGGTTGCACAGAAGAAAGCCGATTTATGACATCTACTGATATAGCGGCAGAGGACTGTTATTTTGTTGAACGAACTGAAGATGACGTCACTGGCTCAGATTTGATTGACCAATCGGCTGAAAGGGGCGTGTAATGACCGCCCACATGTGGAAAAGGAGTTTTGAAGTAGTGTTTCCATTTTCTATCCGTGACCCGAAAAAACGAAAATCGAGTCAAAATCTCGTTTTCCCGTTTTTTTTTAACAAACGAAAAAATGGGAAACGACCGTTTTCTCGTTTCTGCGTATTTCATTTCAAATTGGAAAACAAACTATCAAAACGTACACGGTCCCTCCTCCCGAACCTACGTTTGGAACTACATTTATCATTATTTCACACAGAAGGGCACACATAGGGCCTATTGAATCGCATCTGCTCCAATTTATTTGTGATCACATGGCTACGTTAAACAGCTTCATTAAGGGTACGTTTACACGACAATGATGTACTGAGAACGGAAACATTTTTTCGCACATTCACAGAAATACCTTAATTCTGCCTTGACAAATAAGGTGGATAGACTAGACACGTAATGCACGTGCATGCCGTCAACGTTTTCACAGTTTCGTGTTTTTGCAGTTTACATGGAGATGACAACGGTATCGTTTTCAAAAGTTTGCAATTTGAAACACGTTTTCAAAAGTTTGCGTTTTCAGGCCACCAAAACGCATGCCGTTGTCATGTAAATGAACGGCCAAAACGCATAAAAAGTTTTCCATTTAGCCCAAAAGATTGCGCATTTAGAAAGATACTGACAAATTCTCATAATTATGTTCATGCCTTATTTATTTTACAGGGAGGGAATGATATTTCCACTAAATAATGTAATCTGAATAGTTTTGAATGCTCTCTCCTGTCTCAATAGTCTTGCGTAGCCAGTCCTTCAAGACTGACGGCAGAAGGTCTGGAATCGCAGCTTTCATTGGCCAACTGGTCCACCCAAGAGGACGTTTGACTGACACGAAACGCAACCAGTCACAGTTCGTTTTGTTCTGAGTCATGTTTAGGGGCGTGGAAATGTAAAATCGATGTCACTACAATAACAGACCGGCGTGCATCTCGTTGACACAGTTGTAAATACGACGGCATTCTTCTTCCACAAGGGGGTTTGGCGTCATGGCATTTATGTCCTGGCGGACCGTTAAAGAACGTGACACACACGTCTCCCGGACATCCTGTAGAATTCAACCAACCAGATGACGACTTTGAAAATCCTGAAGTGTTTCCATTCAAAGTTGCGAATTTAACTTTTGCACAATTTTGGAATATCGCATCAAACATTTGCGAAAAAAGCACTGTTTCCATCGAATGAGTCGAAGAGAAAAAATTGTCACTTCCTGATAAACTGGCACTAAATATCACTAAGAAAAATGGATGTTGCTGCATAGTGGTGTTCTGCATTCTAGCATGTTTAGCACAATGTGTTGTAAAATCTGCATAGCAAGGTAATCATCTTCTAATCTGTGCTAGATTTACAGGTGTCTGAGATTCCATGCAAACTCAAGTATGCGAGAATTCAATGCAACTGGTCTCCTGAGTCAGCCAAGACTCGAACCAGATATTCAACACTAATAAATCAACGTGCTGCCTCAAAAGGTACCTATCTTTTATGTGTATGGCTTCACTTTTATACAGAGCAGTGATATAAAAGGGGACTCTTTTCCCTTTATCACTCTAGCAAGAGTGCTGCTTTTCCGATCATCTGCACGATGATTGCTTATTGTAACAGTGGGCTACAAGAAACAAGAAGTTTTATATATATGTTTATATATATATATATATATATATATATAAAATTTATTTATTTATTGCATGTTCTCATCAACATGCACTTGTTGAGAACATGAGATAAATAATTTTTCTATTAATGTAGCCAACTTTTTCCTTTTGTGATTACCAATGTTTGTTCAGTCCAGCAAGTGTTCATCTTGAAATATTACTAATGATATAAAGTATATTTTATAAAAATCAGTAGAATCAGTAAAAAAAAGTTTTCATAGCAAAAACACATGTACTACAACCTGAAGGTGAATTATAGGCTACTAAAAGGCCTTTTACCTTCCAAAAAAGTATAAACTATCAATCAAAGGACAGAAGGCATGTAGAAGATTGTTTTTCAGCAAAGCTTTGATAATGTTGACAATTTAGAGGCCTTTGAAATTTGCGTATCAAATATGATCCAGAATTTTAAAAAATGAATTAAAGGGAATCTCTCTCATTGTTTTTTCAGGAAAACCAAGGAAGAATAAGATGTCAATGAAGATCTGAATCTGAGAGCAAATGGAGTGATTCCTTTGAGGTTCTTTGAGGCAGGGGCATTTTGTCCATTTCTTTGCATGTTTGCCTTTTTATTGTGACCTAGAAATATTCCTGACATGCAGTATATAGGTTTAAAATCAGTTGCATTGTTAGTATAAGAACGCAACAGGCTCTATATAGTTTGACACATTAAGTATTTTTAGTTATACTTGATCATAATTACATGGCGATACATATAGGAACATAACCCTTTAATATCATTTCCTGTATTGCTTAAATCAAATGCATTTCTTACTGGTAGTCAATTACTTAATTTCCTAAAATATTTGCCTATTCAGACCTTCGACTTCTGAGCACACTACTCATCATTTTATTGCGTAGGGTAACATGAAGATAAGGTCCACGACTGGATCCAATAGGGATCAAACCAGAAAAGATACAACTGCTCAGAATTAAATTACTATCAAGAACTACATATCTTGTTAGAATTACAAACTATTCATACTATTGATACTATAAAATAGCATAGAAGAGTCATTACCCATATAATGCATTTACTTCATGCACTTATTAGGTGCAGCTTTCCTTATAGTGGTAAGGGAGGGACTGCTGGATGATCACACATTAGACTGTAAAGTACATGATAGTGCATACAGTAGTAACAGCGCGTAATCTATATCAGTTTTTTCTCAACTCCAGTCCTCGGGACCCACTGCTCTGCACATTTTGTATGTATCCCTTATTTAACACACCTGATTTAGATCATCAGCTCATTAGGAGAGTCTGCATGAACTGAATTGAGTGTGTCATATAAGAGAGACATACAAAATGTGCAGAGCAGTGGGTCCCGAGGACTGGAGTTGAGAACCACTGATCTATATAGTACGTCATTTGGGACGGAAAGAGGAGAGTCAGCAAAAACTGTGAAGAGCGACCACTTGTGATGAAGTGGTTGAACTGCAGACCCAGATGACATGTTGTGTAATGTCATTTGTTCAATTCTGCTCAACTATGAGGCATTGAAGATGAGCATAAGATCAGCATTTGAGGATGACTTTTATCACTAATGTGCTTTGTACTAGAGTTGGTATATAGCCTATGTTACATCTGATATGCGTAGTTTTTCTAGTAGTGATCTGCACGATATTCTTGTATTTATTAACCATATAATGTGAAAGCCTAATAAATGTGAAATAACATATAATTAGCTCGCTATGCAAGCTTACTCTTCTTGTTGACCCTTTTGCCAAATATGAATTTTATATCTGCTGATGTATTTCTTTCTTTATTATTATATTTTGTATATTTACTTTTAAATTCATATTTTCAGTATTCTCAAGAAAGATTTTTATATTGATGAACTCCCATAAGGCAAAAAAAAACAAAACAAAAAAACAAGAAAAACCATTACAAATGAACTGACTGATGATCTTGTTGAAATGTTTCTAAGTGAAATATAAGCACTGCTAAATTCTGTATTATGCATTTACTAAATAATATATGCAATTGTAATGCAAAAATGCATAGTTTAAAATTAAGCATATCGTCCTGGATAGTATAAGCATTATGGTGTTCAACTGATATTGCAATCTATTAATGTGCTGTTTTACTACCAAATAAGCATATATTTATATAAAGCATTATATAAAGCATATAAGTGTCTTTGTCTTGTATGAATGACGATGAGAAAGTGAAAAAGCCTGTCATCTGCCCTTATACAAATCTAAAAAAACTGGACAAATGATATGGCAGTATTTGAGCGAATTTAGGGACAAGTATATGCATTTTAGCTTGTTTCCGCATATATATCAGAACATACATGGCAACACGAAAGCTAAATATAGCACTGGAAACCCTGCAGTACACAGAAGAGCTTCTCTGTCATGAGTCACATCTCTCTGAAGCCCTCCTGGTTAAGCTCCTCCTCATCACACTCTTCAGTTTCTACATAGTGTATTACTGTCCTCCAAATCTCAATCGCTGCTCATTATTCTGACTTTAGTGTAGTCATTTTGACAGACACTTTTATCCTATAACTTGTAAACATTACAAGGACTTACAGTTAAAGAAAAGTTCCATGTTGATTACTAATAAAAATGACAAAAACACACAACAAAATTACTAAAACTTGAATTGAAAATATATAAAAATAAATTCTAATTCAAAATAATACTGGCTCTGGTGTACATATTTAACACAAGAATAGACAGAAATAAGAATTAAGAATTTAAAACAAAGTAAGAAGACTTAGTTACAGAGGTGCACATTAGGTATGTGCTGTATATGCACTTGTATAAATATAAATATGTATTTACATAAGTATTTCTATGTATATTATTTGTAAGCTGCGTTAGGTAAATGCGTCTGCTTAATATAAAATGTAAAATCAAACATTAAAATGTATTAACATTATTTATTGTATTAATCGAGCCAATAATTCACAACACAAATACGTCTCATTTTTAAGTGCAGAGCACATATTTTAGAGAACATGGTAATATTCAATGGTGAAACAAAGATGTAGACAAGGAAGTGGAACTAGTAACCATGTCTGCTCTGCCTGGCATATAAGCACTGCAAGGTGAATGGATATCTGTCAGGATTAGTGGATTGAAAGTGACTGTTCATGAAGCTCTCAGCACAATCTGAATGAACGACAGTCTGGCTGACAGCTGTTTGCATCTTATCCTCATCCATCTCAGGATGGCAGAGGATGTGAAATAATCTCCTAAATCACGGACTCTCTGCCAGGCGTGCCACTGCATACCCTTGAACTGTCATCAGTGAAGCTTAGCACGTGTGTGTGTGTGTGTGTCTGTGAGTTATGAAATCACGTCAGATGAGGATCACTAGGTTTATCTCAGTATTGATGCAGCAGGACTTTATGGGATTGAGTAGGGATAGCTGTTCAACATTAGATGCCCACGCAGACACTGTATCAGTTTACAGATTTGGTCGTAAGATGCAGGAGTTGCTGCAATGGTGGTAACCTTTTTTTTTTTCTTTTTCTCAAAAAAGCTTATTAGTGATTTGCCCTCTTGAAAATGGGGACATGCTGGAGGATCACATACATGCAAACAACTGTGCACACTGTAAAAAAGAAAAAAAAGAATATACAGTACAATAATAATAATAAAAAAAAGGCAGCTGTGGTTAGGTAGCAACATTTTAGCTTTTATGAATTGAATTTAACAGTAAACAACATATTTCATTAACTGATAAAATAATGCAATAAACATTCATTTACCAATATAAGATACAATACTAATTTTATTTCTATGGAACATTTAAAACATCTGCCATTGACCAAAGTGCTTTCCAGTATAATACAACAAAAGCAATTACATAGAGTCACACAAACAAAATTAAATCCTGTTCACTCTAATCGGTTCTAAAAGCCATAAAAAAAAAAAAAAAAAAAAAAAAAAAAAAAAAAGAAGATACGACTTCAAACTAGAATTAAAGGCATCCACAGATGGGGAAGATTTAATGTGCATTGGAAGAGGGTTCCATAAGTGTGGAGCAGCCACAGAGATGGCCTTATCACCCTTTAATTTTAATCTAGTTTTAGGAATATGAAGAATCATCTGACTAGAAGTGTTACGAAACACAGACTCACAATGATGTAGAAATGAATATGAGAGTTTATTGATCGTGGCAGGTATGGCAAACAGGTAGGTGAGTATGACAGTCAAAGCAGGAATGTAATAATGAGAGAGAATACTGACAGTTCTTTGTCTTTGCAGGTGGTTGGAGGAGATAGTAGATGTGAGCAGCCGAGCACACACTTAGGTGGAGATGGTGGAGTGTGGAAGGAGTCCGGGGAATGAAGACACTGGAGACACAGAGGATCAGGGAGACTCTGGAGACAATAGCATACGCTGAACAAGGAAAGTATCGACAGGTAAGTGAGTCCATATACTAACGAGACCAGACAATGTGCTAGGGTGAAGTGTGTGCATTTATGCTGCTGTGGCGATGAGGTGATGATGATCAGGTGCGGGTGATTGCTGAGCGTGAGCAGGTGAGCAGCAGGGCTGGAGCGGATTCTGGAACGGGCTCAGGGACTGGAGTCGCCTCTGGGCTCTGGACGAGGAAGGGAGTCGCCTCAACATAGTTGGCCCCAATCTTGTACAAAGCCTTGATGGTCTTGTCTACCAAGAGGCTGGTCTGGAAGAGGAGGCAAAATTTTGCGGTGTAGGAAAACAGATCCCGGCTGCCGCTGTCCCGCAAAGTCCCACACATCTTTTTAATTCCTGCTCATCTTCTTTTTAGTATGTCTGGGTTTCTGTAATGGAACACAGACTCACAATGATGTAGAAATGAATAGTTCATAGATGTGATGTATGTAGATGTGAGCAGCCGAGCACACACTTAGGTGGAGATGGTGGAGTGTGGAAGGAGTCCGGGGAATGAAGACACTGGAGACACAGATAAATCAGGGAGACGCTGCAGACAATAGCATACGCTGAACAATGTAAGTGAGTCCATATACTAATGAGACCAGACAATGTGCTAGGGTGAAGTGTGTGCATTTATGCTGCTGTGGCGATGAGGTGATGATGATCAGGTGCGGGTGATTGCTGAGGGTGAGCAGGTGAGCAGAAGGAGGAATGCTGGGAAATGGAGTTTGGGGAAGGTGAGATAGATGGTGATATGTCAGTGTACAGTTTCTCACTGTAATTTTCACTTCCAAAAACTGTAAATTTAAGAGTCTCATTAGGTTTATTACAGCTTTTCACTGTATAGAGAAAGTAAACTACTGTTAACCAATTAACAGGTTTTTACCGTTGCATTTTTACAGGCTTTTACTGTAAAAAATTATGATGAATGACATCAGAAAGTATGTATTCAGTCACATTCTACTGCATTCCATAGAAAGTCAAGGAGTACGTTTTTGGTTCTAATTCAAGAGTTTAACTTCACCTTTAAACTCTACACTGTGTATTTGGTCTTTATTACAGCTTTATTTAACAATTGCGTGTGAGATTAACGGGGTATTTGAAGAAAAATCTGAAAAGTGTCAAACTCAGTTTCACAGAGTTTAGCTCCAACTTGAACTAAACACATGCACATGAACCAGCTAATGAAGGCCTTCAGGATTACTTAAAGCAACATGGCAGGTGTTTTTGAGCAGGACTTTGCAGGACTGTAGCCCTTTAGGAGCTAAGTTTATCTAAAAGCATGAGATGTTAAATATATTGCCTGTCAACTAAGAAGCATTGATAATATATATATTTATATATGTTATGAAATTCTTCATCAATTTTTAATATTCTGTGCAATTCTGAGAAACCAGCCTTGAGCACATGACTGGGCTATTTACCATTTTAAATTTATATTGTTAAAATACAACTTCTTTCTTGAATATCTGAAACTCCTTATCAGGCTCAGACAAGAATGCATTCTTCTTTGAAGCCAAAATATCCACATTTCACACAAAAAACTGCTAATGAATTCCAAAGTAAGTAATATTTCTAATCTTGCATAGCCTGTTGCAACATTCGACTTGCTTTCCAGAATCAATCCATTCCCACGGGCACTGAAATCCACAGAGGCAGCATCTCTGAAATTTGCTCTCTGGTTTTCTTCATGGCACTAACTGTTCTGAAAATCTCGACATGCATGATCTGAACACTTCTGAAAGTGTCAAGAACACAAATTTAGAGCAAAAAGAAAACTAAATATATGCATCTTCCGTAATTGTAAATAATGCTTATTCTCAAAACTCACCCAGCATTGATATATTGTTGCTAAAGTGTTCTGAATGGATTTTTTTTTTAGCACATTTTCATATAGTTGCTAGGACAGGGGTGGCGAACGTTGGTCCTGGAGAGCCACAGTCCTGTAGAGTTTAGCTCCAACCCTAATCAAACATCTGAACAAGCTAATCAAGGTCTGAAGGGAAAGATACAGGCAGGTGAGTTTTATCAAGGTTGGAGCAAAACTCTGCAGGACTGTGGCTCTCAGGACTGGAGTTCCCCCACCCTGCTAGGGTAACTGAGTGGTTGCTAGGACATTGCTTCAAACATTTACTTACCCTCATGTTGTTCCAAACCTGTATAATGTTGAACTTAAAGGTGCCCTCGAATGAAAAATTGAATTTATCTTGGCATAGTTAAATAACAAGAGTTCAGTACATGGAAATGACATACAGTGAGTCTCAAACTCCATTGTTTCCTCCTTCTTATATAAATCTCATTTGTTTAAAAGACCTCCGAAGAACAGGCGAATCTCAACATAACACCGACTGTTACGTAACAGTCGGGGTGTACGCCCCCGATATTTGTATATGCCAGCCCACATTCCCAACATTATCATTATGAAAGGCATTAGACAAGGGCAGAACGCCTGGATGTGCACAGCTGAATCAACAGACTAGCTAAGCAAGCAAGAACAACAGCGAAAAATGGCAGATGGAGCAATAATAACTGACATGATCCATGATATCATGATATTTTTAGTGATATTTGTGAATTGTCTTTGTAAATGTTTCGTTAGCATGTTGCTAATGTAGTGTTAAATGTGGTTAAAGTTACCATCGTTTCTTACTGTATTCACGGAGACAAGAGCCGTCGCTATTTTCATTTTTAAACACTTGCAGTCTGTATAATTCATAAACACAACTTCATTCTTTATAAATCTCTCCAACAGTGTGTAACATTAGCTTTAGCCACGCAGCATAGCCTCAAACTCATTCAGAATCAATGTAAACAATATAACAGTATACAATACCCACATAATCTGACGCATGCATGCCGCATACATGACGAACACTTTGTAAAGATCCATTTGAGGGTTATATTAGCTGTGTAAACTTTGTCAAGGCACTGTTTAAGGCAAGCGCGAGCTCTGTGGGCGGAGAGCACAGGATTTAAAGGGGCCGCAGCATAAATCGGCGCGTTTATAATGATGCCCCAAAATAGGCAGTTAAAAAAATTAATTTAAAAAAATCTATGGGGTATTTTGAGCTGAAACTTCACAGACACATTCAGGGGACACCTTAGACTTATATTACATCTTTTAAAAACATAATCTAGGGCACCTTTAAGATATATGTTGGTAACCAAACAGTTTCTGTTGACTTCCGTCACGTGGACAAAAAATACAATGCAAGTCAATAGGTTACCAACATTCTTCAAATCATCATATTTTATATTCAGCAGAAGAAAAAAAAATCATACATGTTTTGAATGACATGAGGGTGAGTAAATGATGACAGAATATTCTTTTTTGGGTGGACTGTCAGGTGTCCAAACTTAGTCCTGGAGGGCCACTGTCCTGCAGAGTTTAGCTCCAACCCCAATTAAACACACCTGAACCAGCTAATCAAGGACTAATTAGGCATGCTAGAAGCTTTCTGCAGGTGTTTTGGAGCTGGTTGGAGCTAAACTCTGCAGGACAGCGGCCCTCCTAGACCGAGTTTGGACATCCTTGGTCTACCCTTTAAGTCAAAAAGTTGCCCATTTTATTGTCACCATAGCACAGCTCTCCTCAACAACCACATAATTTAAAGTAACATTCATTTCCATAGGATAAACAGTTAAACAGTGCAGGCTGTTTCAGTGTTGTCATCAGCTGCACCATCCTAAGCAAAACCCTCTCTGCAGAAATTGCTTGCAATGTCCTTGAGGCCGAACTGAATCTGTGAAGTGGAACAAACAGAGTTTGCAAGATTCTGTTTCACACAGATAAGAGGCTCTGTGTAAGGGCAGTCCTATTAAAACCAGACCTCGGTATTCATGAATTCAGATGTAGTTCATTTTGGCTTTCTAGGGCACCTTCTCATCAATGCATTCATCACAAGAAATTATAATGTGAAATAGCAAGACTGCTGTAGTTCAGCTAAAATGCGTGAATATAAACAATACTAGGTTACAGACTAAACATTACAAAAGACTTACTTTTTGTAAAGTATAAAGATGATTGTTTGGGGAGTTTGCAGATGCCTAGATCATTATTTCTAGCTGAAGTAAACTGGGACAGCTTTAAAAACAAACATGATGTTTGTGTTCCGGAAAAAACACTTTCTTTCAGCAAAATTCAGCTTTCAAGGATTGTGAAAGAATGAAACATTAAATCAGAGGAAAACATATATACACAAACACTCGTGTTCTCAGCAAAGATAATTTTTATTGTTCAAAGGAAGTTTGTGGAGAATTACAGCAGTACACACTTGACTGAACAGCTGCCTTTATCACATAACACAGTACAGACAAGAATGAGGTCAAAACTTATATGGATATTGACATTAGTAAAAAATATTACTTAAAAATGACTATGGCTCCCAGATGGTGTGTATGGCTAATTCATGTTGTTAAAGAAGGCCTGAAAATCGAAACGGTCAGCAAAGGGACATCACTCCTTTTTCTCTCATCAAACTAACAATGTATAACACCCACACTCAGCAGTAAGAAAAAAAAAAGGATGATAACAGAGGGAAGTCGCAAACAGGCACACACATTTTGACAGATCTAGGAGAAGAGAAGCTGACAAGCTGCAGTAAGACTCAGAAATGTAACACCTAAAAACTTAATATGCAGAGAAAGAGACAGTTTAAGAAAAAAAAAAAAGAAGAAGAAGAAGAAGAGTGTTGTTTTGTCATTTGGGTTGTTGAAAAAAGGAATAAAAACTAAGCGGAGAACATCGTCAAGTCTAGTTTGTGTACAATTTTATCATCTTGAATGCTCTTCCAACCATATAAGGACTATAGGAAATGTATGGAAAAGCAGTAAGAAATATTCCCCTATATATAATTGCATCCGAGTTTTATTTGTTTAAATAGCCTGTTCAGGAAGCATTTATAATTGATTCTATACGTCTATATATATAAATATATTTCTGTATATATATATTTCTGTATATTGTTTTTTTTAAAAATATATCTATTTAAACCCAGATGGGTGTTGTTCTACATTTGATTTCCTTTCCAGTTTTGTCACCAAAGCTCTTCACAAATTCAATTCAAAAACTTCTAATTTGTCATGACCTGATGTAAAGCCTACCAGGCTTACAGTATCATTCCCTTTAAAAGAGCCAAATCAAACCCAGTATCAATGATAATTTAGTGGCATCCGCACTAATGCACCACTTCCCAATTTAGTACATACAATCAGAGTGATTTGCTCCACCCTGACAAGAAACAGGAGGAAAACAAAATAAAACTCGCCAGCCCGCATGAACCTCAATAGTCAGAGCGGGGTGGCGGAGCATGGTTTTACTTTAATAGCACCATTTTAACTGTTTGTACATTGTTGCTTGAACTGTATTGTGTGTCCACAAGTTGAACTCTTTAACGGTCTCCAAATTGTACACTGTTTGATCTGAGTCTTATATATATATATATATATATATATATATATATATTTATATACACACACACACATTTGCAGAGAACACTTCCTGAATGAGCTAACTATGAGATTCACACACCACGTCATTCAGATGATGCTGGTTTGCTCTCCATCATATGGTACAACACCGAAAACACCTATAGTATAGAGATTTTTTTAATCATATCTGAATACACTAACACTAAACGCCCTGCTTGACTCTTTTGTTAACTCAGTCTCTGTGTGAGGGGATGTCTTTTGTAAAAGGGAGAACTTTCAAAATGACAAGACCTATAGAGCAGCCAGCAGAAATATCCATTTATCTAGCCAAACATCGTCTATACTGCTTTAAACAGGATTCTCTTACATATACATGACAGTGTTTCTCAGTCAAACATCTTTATTCGCCATAGAGCATTAATGTTCTTCGGTTCATGCACGGTAATTCTTTCCACTCCAGCGCGCGGTTCACGCTCTGTCAGGTTGCCCCAGCAACGGAACACCCGTCCGGGTCAGTCGTCATCTATGTCGTCGCCCTCCGACTCCTCTCCTCCTCTCCGCTCGTACACTTTATCTCGGTGTCGCTCCTGGATCTCCTTCATCTCCTCGGCGTAGCGGCAGAAAGCCCCGCCGAACTTGCTCCACGCTTTGAAGGGTATCGTGATAGAGTTTCTGTAACTGGGCTTCACCTCGCTCACCCGCAGAAACACCCCGTACTTGTTGGAGCCCACGTCAAAGAAGAACCGCTTGGAGTCCACCGTGATTGACGTGCCCTCGGGAAGCTCCCCGTAACCTCCGGCGCAGCCGCCGCCGCCGACCAGCTCATCGTCATCCCCGCCGTAGTCGTCGATCAGCTTGGCCAGAGCGTCGCGGAACTCGATGAGACCCTGAGCAGGAAGGGCAATGGTTTGCCCGGATTGCATGCCACCCCCGGGCACACCTCCTCCGACGCCAAACCCTCCAGGCCCGCGGTTGACGGTCTGACGGATACGGAGGAACCTCCCCCGCTGGTTCTCCTTCAAATCGAGGTAGTATTTGCGGTTTTCCCTCACTAGGAACTCGCTCTTCAAGGCCCGTCTAGGCCCGCCGTCCTCACCGCTAGAGGACTGGGCGATCTGCTCCGGGGTGCTGGGTCCGAGCTGGGCGTAGTGCTCAATGAAATCCCCCAGGTAGTCCCGAAACTCCGCTGCGACTGACATGGAAAGTGTCAAGCGACTTTTGGAGCCACCAGCGCCGACCTCGGCGATCTTGATGAACCTGCCCTTCGAGTTCTGCTTCACATCCAGATAGAACCGCTTGTTTTGGATGTCAAGGCGTTTGGACGCCAGCTCCTGTGTCTCTTGATCCCTCTGGAAAGGCTGGAATCCGCTACTTCCACCCCCTCCTCCGCCACCACCGCCGCCGCCGCCGCTGCTTCCACCGCGCTCACTCCCACTATCCCCATCCGCCATCTTCACCATCACCCAGAGCTGCGTTATTTTTTCCCACCCGTATGTCGTCAGGTCCCGCCTTCTGACCCGTTCAGAGGCATGAGAACGACGTGTGAATGGCCAATAGCTCTGGGAACGTCACTGTCTTAGAACATCTTGTGATTGGCCGTTTGACGTGTCAGTCATACATTCGCTTCTCTAATTGGACCGCAACCTGTCCGTTGTGCGAGTAAATACCGCATCCCCATTTTCTTTGGCTCACTTGGACTGCCTGTCAAAGTGTAGGTCCCGCCTTATTGTTTTGACAGTACCATGGGCGATTGGTGTACAGTGGTGTCGATAACGTGCAAAAAGCAAGCACTTTATTGCAGATAACACTTACAGTACATACAGAATCATTCCCCAGTCACAATTTTCAAGTCCTTTAAATATACAAATAAGAACTTCTAAATAAAGTTTTCACAAATAGTTTCAAATACATTTTTTACTATTATAATGTTGACAGATTTTAAAATGCACGTCATTTATACAAATAATTAGGCAAAGGCAGAAGATTAATTACGTTTAATACGGAGACTATTGAAACGAATTAAAAAAGAACTGGAAATGTTTACCTTCATTAACAGTATTGCCTGAAAAAAGATACACTGCCAACATAACCCAGGTGAAAAAAAGTACATTTAAAGTGCTCTATTTTCGTGCACTAATTTTGTACTTAATATACTAAAAATTCTTTTTTAGTATTTCTCTTAAGAACATCTAGGCTAAGTGTACTCAACTGTGCTATTTTGAGACAGCATGAAATATGAACTAAAATGTGCTTTTAACATTGGCTACGATCCCTTTATTTAAAAAAAAAAAGTATTTAGACACCACTTATAGTATATTTGAAACCATAGTGTACAACAAGTGTTATCTAAATAAATTTTTTAAATACAGAAATAGTATATTAAAAGCACATTTTAGTTCATATTTCATGGTGTCTCAAAATAGCACAGTTGAGTACACTTAGATGTTCTTAAGATTATCTAAAGAAGTACTAAAGAAGAGCTTTTAGTATATTAAGTACAAAATTAGTGCACGAAAATAGAGCACTTTAAATACATCTACATTTTTTTTTCACCTGGGAAGGCAAAGTAAATATTTTACAGTTATTTTACATTTTTATTTTAATATTACAGTATGGAGACAATCATTTGTTTACCATACAACATGTTATTTTTATCATTTCATGCTTACTAGCACCTGTGCCTTTTGTATACATGCTTTTATGCAAACAAATATACTAATCACGTTCATATATTATCGGGTGCCTCGGAAAGTGGGTCCTTGACATCAAAAAGTCTGACTATTAAGTGTAAATATTAATCCATAAGTTCAGCAAGCTGTATTAAGGAAAAATGTTAAATCAAAAATAGATTTTTAGAGCTCCCTTTCTTTATGCATATCAATGTCAGAGTTTCATTTTGACATTTTAGTACCGGTAGCCTAAACTGATCTTTTAAAAAAACAAACAATTTATTATTATCAACAGAAAATGTTTTAATATATGATTTCGCCTCATGTGACATAATTATGATCGATATTAAATATGAGAATTAGAAAAAGAAAAATGTGTTATTTGTTTTTATGTGGTTTTATAATATATCTTACTCTTATTCTTAAACATTGTTGTTCACATGAAATCATGTGTTTTTGTAATGTCAGATGATCATTTACCACTTCTAAATAAGTAAATTTCAGGCAGTTGTAAGTCCCGCCTACGTGTTATCCGTACAAACATCATTCATCAATGGGGGATGGTAGAAGCAGATACATGCTGCAATCTCATTGGCCTTCCCGAAATTCGAACAAACAACGGAGATTCTGATTGGCTGACTGCACCGCTCGGTATGCCTCGAGCGTTCTCTGCTGAACGGGGTTTATTGTTCCTCCGAGTCAAGAGGCGAAATAGATTTTAGCCAGACCTCCTCGGATCCCATTCAAAGTAATACTTCGCTGAAATGGTATGAATTTTTTAATCTTGCTCCGTATAATTATTTTCTGTAACTCGAAATGTACTTCCGCTTGTAATACTGCTCATTTGTCGTCTTTTTAAATATTCTGCGGCTAGCACCGAGCTAACGCTGGTTGGATTTTGCGCTGTTAGCCTGCGAGAGTAGCGCGTGCTAATAGTCTTTTTGTAATTAATCACGACGTATGTTGTCCCAATGTAAATGATTTGCGTCTTAAACCTAACTATCGTATATATTTGAAAGGTTTTGTTGATATACATCGCAGCTGTCGTGGAATTTCTCCAAGCGGTATAGCTAACCTAAACTCTATCCGTAAGCGGCAGTGGAGAGCTCGTGCTGATCAGTTTATATAAACTTCATTTATTGTGTAATTGTTCAGAGACCCCATTCCTAGGAATTGCTCTATGCGTCTTTTTTTTTTTTTTTTTTTGCATGTGCATGTTTATGTCAGAAACACGGACAAACTATATTGTCAGTTTAGTGTGCAAGTCATATGAGCGGGAGATTTACCTGCTTTAACAGGCTGTTAATTGATTCATTGGCATTCTGTTAAGTGGCAGATGGCATTGCTTCAAGTTTTTAGGTAACCTTTAATTCATTTGAAGGAAGAGTTTTACTCATACCCTCTGGATGGGAAACGGTGCAAATTGCCAAGAGAAGTGGAGTATGTTCTCAACCTGCGTTTTAGTTTTTAATGTTGTACACCGGTAATTATTAATTTTAATGAGTAATGCATTAAAAATACTTGTTTTGATGATTTGTAAAATATTTGACGCATTTGCTTACAACTTGTTACATATAATTTTTATATAAAATAAAAATTTTATATATATATATATATATATATAATATAAAATATTACTTTTTATATATATTATATAATATTATAAAACATTATTTTTTATATATGTATGTAACAAGGTGTCATTTTACAAATCATCAAAACATGTATTTTAAATTATATGCAATGTAATATTAAATTTCATATGTAAAACATTACATAAATTATTACATGTATTATTTGGTTTGTATTCATTGAGATCATATTTAAAATGGTTTTTATGATGTATATTTTAACATTTAAAAAAGTAGATGTAAAAAATAATACATTTTTACTTTTTAAGTATGCTTTAAATTTGTTTGCACAGCTAATATGCTGATGGAGTATGATTGACCAGAACCCCCTATAATTGTTTTCATACTGTTATTGATTATGTTAATTTCTTGTTTTGTGCACTGAAATGCTTGAATATGTTAGTATGCATTGGATCTGAGTCTGTATATTCTTTTGTAGGCAGGAGGAAAGGCTGGTAAAGACAGTGGCAAGGCCAAGGCGAAAGCAGTGTCTCGCTCACAAAGGGCTGGACTTCAGGTAAGCTTCTGTTTTTATTATTTGCTCTGCTGCTGGTTTTCTGTTCATGAAATAAATGATCTGTTTAAATTTCCTTCAGATAAATAGATGTAGATGTGAAATTAGTTGGGTCACAATATTTAGTCAAATAAAAAATGTCAGATCCTAATTTCTAAGCAATGCATATCTGAAATTTGTAGTTCCCAGTGGGTCGTATCCACAGGCACTTGAAGACCCGCACTACGAGCCATGGTCGTGTGGGAGCAACAGCAGCCGTGTACAGCGCAGCCATCCTTGAATATCTCACAGCTGAAGTGAGACACGGGCATTGACTTGCATGTTGCAAATCAAATATGTGCTGATGTGTGGCAAGCTATTAATCATGTTTAATTCTTGTTGTAGGTTTTGGAGTTGGCAGGAAATGCTTCAAAAGATCTGAAGGTGAAGCGTATCACTCCTCGCCATCTACAGCTAGCCATTCGTGGAGACGAGGAGTTGGACTCCCTCATCAAGGCAACCATTGCTGGTGGTGGTAAGTTGGAGTTTTAGTTTATTTTGTGTATGTTGCATACATACTGATGTCTTGACAGATGTTAAGCACTTACGTGTTTGGTGTCTTCTCACAGGTGTGATTCCACACATCCATAAGTCTCTGATCGGTAAGAAGGGCCAGCAGAAGACTGCATAGTTCCTGTTGGGGTTGCTATGCTGACATGGACTCAAGGACTTGCATTTGGGATGTGTGACCAGATCGGCTTGTGTTCATCCATTCATCCATTCTCTTTTTTTTAAGTTAATATTAATGTTATACTAGCTAACCACAAGTGATTTGTTAGAGTTTTGTGTTAATGTTATATCGCCAAAACTAGAATGGCAAATAAGCCCCCCGCTTCCTCCACCCCAACCCAAATGTCAGGTATTTTAGAGAGAGACAAACAGGAAGTGTCTGATCTATCCTCCTGTGACTGTGGAATTGTTTGTTGAATTGGCCAGAGCTATGGAGCTGTTTTATACTGAAAAATGGAAATGATAAAAACATTTTATACAAAACCAAAATGTTTGTTCTTGTTTTACGTTGTCTGCCATGGTCTTTTGACATTCTTTTAAACATTACTCAACTTTTTTGGGTCAAAAGGGAAACCACAATTGTGTTATGTGCAGTGTGATACCAATGAGTTTTAATCAGGGTTGATACAGAAATGTGTGTGTATAAATTATATATATTATAATTACACAGTGCACAGCATAAATGAGTACACCACTTCTGAACATACAAAAGATGTATTCTTTATGATCACTAATACAATTCATAGAAAGATGGCAAAACTAAAATGTATTAAACATCTACGTAATAAAAACTTAGAAATGTCACTAATAACCATAAATAAATGAGCCAATTTTGTTTAAATTAAGGATTGCAGAAATAAGTAAACCCTAGATTTAATTCAACAAATGTGTAATATTCTAGTACTTAGTATGCCCTCCATAATTTTGAATATACTGCTCTGACCCTTCTTGGCACGGAGTGTACAGGTTCATGACAAATTGTCACATCTGTCCTGTTTAACTCCTGGATGATGAGCTCCTTAAATGCCCCGGTCTTTAATGGGGAGAGGAATCCCACACAGGCGCTCAAGAGTGTAAAGACTGAGTGCGATACATGTCCACAGAAGGTTTTTCACCTTGGGAGAATGCATATCCTCATTGTCATGTTGAAAAAAATGCCCAACAATGCAGGGAATGAGGAAAGGGTAACATCTTCTGTTTCAAGTTTGTGTATTAAATTACACAGTGGTGTGGGAATTCATGACAGCATTGATAAAGCACAACTCCCTCACACCTTCAGTACTCATTCATCCTAATATAAGAGCTTTACTACCACTGAACTTTACTGTGGGAACCAGGTACTTCTCACTGTACTCCTCCTCTAGCAACACCATAACATTTTGGATGCTGTTAGATCCAAAATGATTGATTTGGTCACATGAGACTAGAGTATTGATTCCCAGAATCTATATTTTGTAAATATGGGCTTTGGAAATGGCTAACTTACTTTATTGTGCTTTGGCTACAGTAGGTAGTTCCAGTGAGAACAACAACCATGCATGTCATTTCTGCAGGCTGCATCTTACTCTGTGAGATAAACAGTCACTCTTTTCATAGCTTTTGCTGGCTCTGAGACACTCGCTTGGTATTTCTCCTGCTCTTTGTCTAGCAAAAAAATCCCTCATCACTAAATGAAAGCTTAAAATGAAGGCCTGGTTATTTCAGGGGCCTTGTCACAAGTCCATTGTTTTTGAATTTCTCTGTTACTTTTGCTGTATTTTCACACTTAAAACAATGCTTTGGTAATCCTCTTGTAGCACTGTCCTCTTGTGCTAAGAAATGTCTCCTGACAGTTCTCTCCCAAGTGCCTCCATTGTTGTCAGCATTAAGTCTGAGAATGATTCAGTGGGCTATATAACAGTTGTAATTGTCAAGAAATTACTTCTCTTTAAATGTTTTGGTTCAACATACTTACCTGTTGATCAAACATTGCCTTAAACTTACACCAGAAAATTTTTATTTTGTTTTATTAAGTAACTTTTAAGAGGGTGTACTGATTTTTGCTACAACATTTTATCACCATGATAAGAAAATCTTATTTTGCTGAATAATTTTGACATGCTTCTTTGGTAATTGATTAAGCTGACTTGCTGGAACATTATATCTCTAAAGATAAGAACCCTAACATGTCTTCTAAGTAATTGAGTCATTGCTGACTTTCAGAAGTTTCAGAGGGGGTGTACTCATTTATGCTGTGCACTGTATGTATAACATGAAAATTATTATATGAATGAATGACACATACACCCAAAGTACACTTTAAAAAATGTAAACTTATTACAGAAATAATGTGGTCTTTACCGCCACAGTACTGAATTGAATTTAATGTTTTCGGACAGCTAATCACATTATTATCAAAATTTATGTTAAATACAATTAGTTGAACTTGAATGCTTTTTGACCCACTTGAGTAGGACTTAAGTACATCTTTTTATGAAATTTCATAATTATATGTGTGTGTGTGTGTGTGTGTGTGTGTGTGTGTGTGTGTGTGTGTGTGTGTGTATGTGTGTTTTAAATATCAGTCAGTCTACTAAGTAAAGTGTTGTTTAATGTGCATTTATAATTTTGGGTGGTGATTAATAGATGCACAGCAGTGCATATTATTTATACCCTGGTAAATAAAATGTCATTCTTATTTAAGAGTTAATTTTATTCAATTTATTAAATATTCATCCATCCAGTAATAGTTCCTGTAAGCTGTCTGATGATTTGCAACCAAGTAGCCTACATTAATTAATAGAATGAACGCGGCTGTTATAAATCTGCTTCATACGAGGATGATATAGTCATGTCAGGGTTAAAAGGTATGAGTTTAAACTGCGTTTCATAACAGTAATATGATTTCACCGATCATGAAATCAAAGAGCCCAACATTAAATGTTGAACATTTAATTCGTTTTCAGACAAAATTTCAGTCATCTGGGTAATAAAATGTCGTTGCAAAGGGTGGACATTAGGTGGCGGTAAAGACCACATATTCACATAGGATATATTCGTGTGATTCAATACAAAATTGCAAAACTGTTTAATTCCCATTACCTTTTCCGACTTATAAGCATTCATTAAAAAACAAAACAAAACCAAACCAAACAAACAAACAAACATGTTTGATGACAGTCACTCGTGTGTTCAGTTCACAGGCGTATCGTCGGAATAAGAATTCATATGTGCTGCAGGTAAGTTTGAATAGACGGTGTCTGTCTCTCATAACATGCACTTGTGTCAGTTAAGCTGTTTAAAGCATTTGAACTCAGAAATGCAGTGCCGCATTTAACAGTAAATCCTCTAGTGTAAATGGTGTTCTGCCTGCAGTTTCTGCTTGACCTTGCCTTGAGTGGGCCTATGTTGTGTTCTAGTGAACTGGTGGCTACACAAACACTAATTTAATTTGTCCACATTAACCCTATAGGTATCAAAATAGTCTAAAAGAAGCCTTTGTAGATTAACAAACCTAAAAATATTAATGCCAAATGCAAAAGCTTTTCAAATGTCCTAGACAACTGCAGCAAGGTGATTATTGTTGCTTTGGCATATTGTACCGACCATGCAGTGTATTTGAATCTCACTGTTCTGCTGCATCATGCTGTATCAGTTATGCAGTCCGTGTGTGTGTGTAAGATTGAACAGCTTTAACCTGGGAATTAAAACAAGATCTCACACACAACTGCAGGCTTTGAGTTATGGGACATCTGCAATGCAGAAGCCTATATATAGCAGAGAGACAGAGAGAGAGAGTAATGGAGGGAGGGGGCTGAAGACAAGATACAATAATATCAATGGAAAAGTTGCCAATCCCACAAATATAATTCAGTACTGCAGGCTTTTAGTAAGTTTTTAGTAGCCTATAGCCTAGTCAAACTATTGTTTTAAATCTAAACATTTAATTATGTCCAGAATCATTGCACTCTTTAACATCGCCATGCACTGACAGAGATATTTTTGTATGGTATTAATGCATGATGTATTTCAAATAAGTGGCTGATTAAATCATATAAATATCTAAATGTGTTACTTTAAAAAATGTAGGCCTCTATATAATAGTATTTTTAAATTATTCTCTCATAGGTCTCAAGTTTTTTGTGCTGGCATTACATTAGCCATGGATAAATATCTCTAATCATTATTCTGCTCTACAGCTGACAGTGTAATCATAACCATTAATGTTCTCTGTTCATATTTTTGAGATTATTTCTGGCGCTTAATCATTGCTGAGAAGAAACTGCTGTCTTTTAATAATTTATCTGATTAAATATTTCAGGACTCTGAAATATTTTTTTTTAGCAGGAAATGGATATGCTTAGAGTACTTTACATTTGAGTCTGCAAAATTGTTAAATGCATCATTCTGTGGTAAAAATATGTTAGTATAATGACCACTGAACTGTATTTATGAGTTATGCCAGGCAAACAATTTCCACAGTTGGTTTCAGTTTTTATTGCATTTTAAACAAATCAATATTTCCATTTATTTAGTTTTTTTTTTTTTTTTTTTTTTTTTTTTTTGAAAATAGCCATATAGTAAGACAGATAATGTGCAGTCTATCTATCATTATCACAAAATAATCTGTATAATATCCTTTATTTAATCTTCCATTCAAAATCTTTGGGGTCAGTAAGATTTTTTTGAAAAAAGTCTCACCAAGGCTGCATTTATTTGATCAAAAATACAGAAAAAAGTAATAATATTACAATTCAAAATAACAAAAATATAATTTATTAATGTGATGCAAAGCTGAATTTTCAGCATCATTACTTCAGTCTTCAGTGTCACATGATCCTTCAGAAATCATTCTATTTGGCGCTCAAGAAACATTATTTATTAATGTTGAATTCATTGTGCTGCTTAAGATTTTTATTAAATTTTTTTATGAAAATCATGATACATTTTTTTAGGATTCTTTGATGAATAGAAAGTTCAAAAGAACAGCATTTATTTGAAACAGAAATCTTTAACATTATAAAAGTCTTCACTGTCATTTTTGATTAATGTAAAGCAAAAAAAAAAAAAACTTACTGACTCCAAATTTGTGAACAGTAGTGTATGCTGTTTGTGTGTACACATATACTGTATATCAATATGTTAAGTACACAATACAAAAGAACGACACCCAGCAGCAGCAGCAGCAGCAGCAGCAGCAGCACACTGAAGATTCAAGGTCATTCATTCAAAGCTCTCTCAGTTGTAAATGAGAGGAATATCTCATATAGGAGAAAACAAAGGATGACAATCACCCACTGGCTCAGATTTAGATGCGATTGATTCCCAAAGAGCTGAGGGCATTACATTTTGGAGTTGTTCTGGATTCGTCTAGCCAAGAACAGGACATGTGCCGTCAGCACAATGGTTATTTGCTAGATGCATAATTTATGCGCTCTGTCTAGTCTCCCTCAGAGGACATGCAGTAATTAAACTATGCATTTCGGTCAGACTAAAGCCTTTTTTGACATGCTAACTGCCCTCCTTGAAACTCTGTTTATGTTTTCACTAAATGGCATGTATTAATAGTATAAACCATGGTACTGAATGATTTTTAAAAATAAACGTTCTTTATTGGCATTGATAATTCCATGAAGAACCTTTTAACATCCATGGAACCTTTCCATTCCACAAAATGTTCTTTATAGTGGCAAAAAGTTCTTTTGATTATTAAAATGCTCACATTTAGAAAAAAAAAAGGTTCTTTTAAGAACGGTTCACTGAAAGGTTCTTTGTAGAACCCAAAATGGTTCTTCTATCTATAGCATCGATGTGAAACAATCATTTTGGAAACCTTTGTAGCCTATGTATGTTCATGTAGTAGATCAAGTCTTTAAGTAAAACAACTGTTTGACTTTGGTGAGTAAGTGTGTTTGCTTGATATAACACAACAGAGACAAAGAGATCACGTATATGGTATGTTTGGTTGATAAATGGCTTTATTTGGCTTTAGGGGAACATACTGTATCAGTTAGCAGCCATACAGTTAAAGTGTCAGCACTCCTGAACCATCTCTAAAACAGTGTCGAGATGCAGAAAAGGTGAGGACTCTTTTAAGCAGTTTAGATTCATGATTAAGGCATTTACGTACATTTTTACACACATCAAGCAAATCTATCCCACCCCCTCATATTGTCAAGCTTCAAGTGAATCAAGCCATGCAGATTGAAACTCCTCTTGATTTATTCATTTCATGAATAATTGCTACATTTCTTGGAAATCTTGCTCTTGGCTCTTCCGTCCTCTTCTACTCTTTTGGATTATAATAAGTCCTAAAGGTTGCTGAATAGTAAACTGTCACCACACTTTCTCCACACTCTAAGAAAAGTATACCAGTAATTTTCTTCCAGGACATTATCCATTAAGTGCCGGACATTTCCTAACTCTAAAACAATACAATGTTATGAGTAATTCAAAATTTGGGTAAAAATCAATACAGAATGTCCTTCATATTAAAGTTAGGGTAGGCAGTTTTTTTCATAAACACTTTTTGTTATTCTGGTTGAAACTTCCTTCACATCCTGATAGCAATCAATAATAGAAGTGGTCGAAATATTAAAACATACATGTATCATTCGGTCTGAATGCAATGATACGATGTCCTACCTGCCTGTAAACATATGTATTTCCATACCTCCAGACATCACACGTCACCAGCGCGCTCCATAAGTCTGTGCAGAGTTGTGGACAGACAGTCACCGAGCGCAGCAAACAAAACAGCTGCCACCTTTTACAGTTCTTCCTGAACCAAAACAACATTGTGTTCATGCCATGTCATAACTGTAATCACGATAAGCCAACCCTTGACGTTCTACCTGGAGCTCTTCACGTCCTCAAACTCGGATTTATGTTTCTATGTCAACACTATCAACGCCGAAATGAATCTGCAGCAGTCAGGTGGTACAAGTAAGAGCTCTGTACATTGTTTACATTGATTATTATTGTAATGTTATGTGCTTTGAGACATGAGGTAATTTAACGCAGTCTCTCGTGATGCTGTGCAGACTCTTCTGTGTGCGTTCATGTGTTTTGGAGGAGGCGTGGCTTTGGAAAGCGCTCCGAAGGGAGGGTGGGATCTCATGCTTTCAAAGCTAACTTATTATTGCTAGCTTCTCTGAAATTGCCTACCGTACCTTAAACATAGTATTGGGCTCTATTTTTACAGACTTTTCTTAGAGTGCAGACTGAAGTCAATGAATTAATTTATACAAGAGAAAACAAGTCTTATTTAACAAACAACAGGTAACATTTTCAACTGTCATATATCTATTGATCAAATCAAGACCATTGATGGAAAAAGTTAAAATCAAGGATATGGGTGCATCTCCAGTCAGGTGTGGTTAGATTTGCACTGCCTTCCCAAAATCAAGAGATTTGTCCGCATTGATTCAAATACCCATGTTTGCTAAACACTACCTGGATAACACTACTACCAGAACAATATTCTGTGGGCAGACATTTAACTCTTTATTTGCACAAAGGTTTATGCAAGAAGAAATAAATGATGTGAAAAAAAAAGAAATGGCTTGATGTGATACAAAACACCCATTTAAGATACATTAACCAGAAGATTTTTGATTCAAATGTGCCAAAATACTGGATTCATTAGGTATTTTTCCATCCATGATGCTGATATTTTTAACCATTTGTTAAATAAAGATTTAGCCAGGTATTGAGTGTCATTGACTTCATAAGATTATTTATTGTGACACATGAAGATCAGATCGCATTTTAGAAACAATCTCGATACTTTCGCACAGCTGTAAATAAATCTAAATTGATCATAATGTCACAGAATGTGTGTCCCTTAAACATTCAATCAAGCAGGTCTGCATTGAGAAGGGTCATTGCCGGTGGTTCATAAAGCTGTCTGAATGGGCTCTTGTATTGGCTGTTTTTCTGGAGTAATAATGTGGCAGTTAATAGCCCTTCTCTATGGCTGTAGGTGTGACTGTCTGTGACCCCTCTGCCCTCTCTATGGCCAGCCTGTCACCTGCAGGGTGAGAAGAGAGCTGGACCTGTCACGACCAGCTGCAGTGTCGCAGAAAACATGAGTGTTTACACTGCTTCCTGAAGCCTGAAAGCTCTTCTACACACACACACACACACAGGAAAAAAAAAGAAACACAACAAATATACACAAACAAAACAAATTCATGTAAACAGACTAATGCTTTCTGTCTTCCATTGGGTCAAGAACATGCCTAAAATGTATTTAACCCCAAAACCAAAAGAAGGACAAAGAAAATATTTTGCACAAAGAAAATAAAGGACGATTAAGATTTTTTTTTTTTTTTTTTGCTTTTTCATGAAAATGAAATCCCTCCCAATTTCCACTACTATAAAGTGATATATAAAAAAATCTGTATATAAATGGTAAAATCAAATCGAAGGTTACCCAACTATGATGAATTCTGCTTCTGAGAACCCTGGAAATTTGAAAAGGGGTTAATGGAATTAAAATCATTGTATTACAGAATTTTTACTGTAATAAAAGTAGTAATTTTACTGTAATACAGTAAAAATGATCAGAATAATAAGAAAAGTAATGAGAAATAAAACAAAACATCCAGACGCATTATGGTAATGAGAACCCAGCTAACAAATATATGTTGTAAGAACATTTTGCTAACGTTCCCATTAGGTTATGAAAATGTTATTTCTTAAAGTTCTCTTTACATTCAAAACATCCCGTTTGTTTTAATTTATTTTTTTGGTTATGCGAATGTTGAGGAAACATTCCATTTTATCATTTTGCAAACATTATGGGAACGTTACTTTTGAATGTTCTCTGAACGTCCTGAAACATTTCAAAAACATTAGATGACCGTACAGCTAAACTGTTAATGAGCAATGTATAGATAATAATTTTGTGCTAACATTTTGAGAACATCATTGGAGACCAGATAACACTAACTTCCACTAACTTTACTGAAATGTTTTCATAACTATGAGAGAACCTCGCCAGATCGTTAACCAAAGTTCTGAGAACGTTCCCTGTTAGCTGGGCATTGGGAGCGGATGCAACGAATCTTAATTGTCCTCAAAGTAGTCTTCATTTTCATCAAGCAAAACAGTTTTTTCTTTTGATTTCAGGGGCGACCCAGACATGTTCTCATGAAATTCACCCATTTGTGAGCAGAAACACTAAAGAAAAAGGCTGGAACCTCGTCTAGTTTCAGAAGGAAGCCATGCCACAGATTAGAAAGAGAAAATGGGAGAAAGAGCGAATAAGAGAGAGGAAGGTTAACTTCAGAAACAGTGCAATCTGCTCCTTCACAAATGAATCAATCAAGAGGAGGTCAATTTTGAACACAGGAAGGAATAGAGGGATATTTAGCAGCAGTCGTCTAAAGCGTCAGAATCTAAATTGCAGAAGGATTTTCCCACACTACAGATGCACTCTTCTCTCCAAAATCTAAACGTTGAAACCCTCCCCAAGAAATCCATAAATGTTTAATCTTTAATCTCACCAACCTCGTTGAACTCCATGCCACCACGTTTGCCGTGCTGTGACCATTGCAATTAAGGAAACCGTGAACGAATGGACAGATGCATATATTAAAGTTCTAAAATGATGCATGCTTTGCATGAGAATGTGAATGAAACATTCTTTCCCCTGTGAGTGAACTTAATGAAATGAGCTTGGACAATTTCATTCATGTGGGTATAGATGCCCTAATATCGCTGGAAAAATAGATGTGCCCTGTCCCTGTGCTTGGCTCATGACATACATTCAGGACTCAAGTGACGCTCTATGTAATGGATATGCTGTTGCTCTGAATTATTACCTCTTCCAAAGTCCAAACTCACTTATTTTTAAAATCAAATAGCACCGAGAGGTTGGAACCAGTTCATTTTGCCTTCCATGGCATCACCTTCCTTTGTGCTGTCCTGCACTACTAATGGCACGTGAACACCAGGTATGAATGGGGTCTTTGCTGTCTGATCTTCACTTACATTGCTATCTTGACACGAAAATGAATATTTGTCATCGTTTAATCTTCCTAATGTCGTTCTGACCCTGTATTGTTGTCTTTATTGTGACATAAAGAATAGCTTAGACCAGGGGTGTCCAATCCTGCTCCTGGAGGGCCACTGTCGCCTTCTTCTTCTTCTGTTGTTTAATTGACGGTTGGCAAACAAACTATAAGGTGCATTTTCTGCCACCTACTGGATTGGAGTATGGAGCATTTACTATCCATGCAGAGATCAGCTCCAACCCCAATTAAACACCTGAACCAGCTAATCAAGGTCTTACTACGCATACTAGAAACTTTCAGGCAGGTGTTTTGAGGCAAGTTGGAGCTAAACTCTCCAGGACCGAGTCTGGACTCCTCTGGCTTAGACTAAATGTTGTTGTAGCGTAGACTAACAGTTTCTCTTTTCCATACGAAAGAAGTGGATGGTGATTTATACAGCCAATAAGGTACACATGTAAAAAAGCCAGATGAAGGGTAGTGGGAATAAATAAAAATCAAGGTCTAGAGAGGTGTTTCGTCAAATTTAAACTTCTTTTAACATATTTAGGGCACTGCCTCGTGCATGAAACGCTGCATAAGATGGCGCAATGGTCCAACACGTCTATATAAGGCATGTTTACATCGAAAAATTATGTAAAAATCAGTGAAGTGGAATGGAAAAACATGCTGTGTGAATGGTACCTAAAAGTGGTCCATATGAGGTCACAAATCTCATTTGCACTTGTGTTAAATAAAAACAAAATGGCGCACTGTTCCGCTATGTCATTACGTAACCTGTGAATCGCTGTGAACGTGATTTCACCAAGTACCACGTTCCTGGATCAACATCTTTGTTGATCCTGGAACAACATTCCAATCAACCAATCAGATTTGAGGGACAGGTTTACAGTTTATGTCAAGTTTAGGCTTACAACCAGGGTTAGGTGCTTCTACATCATTGTTATTCACCCATCATTTTCCTCTGATTTTAGGGGTATACTTATTATTTTAGGGTTAGGTTAGGGTTGATTTAGGTTAGGGAAGATTTTAGGACTGGAATGTTGATCCAGGATCAACAAAATATGTTGATCCATGAACATGTCTTACTTAATATTTTTTGTCCTTTTGGAGGTTGGAAATTTACTCAGCATCCACTTCCATTGTATGAAAAACAGAAACTCAGACATTGTGCCTAATATCTCCTATTGAAAGAAAGTAAATGATTAGAAAATTGTCATTTTTGGGTGAACTACTCCATATACTTTCTGCATAGACCCTGTTTAATCTCTTGAGTGCTATACAGAAAACCGTTTTAGTGCTTTCATTACTGACTCGATGCTTTCCCGCAGAGATCCTGATACATCAGCAGATGAAATCAGCCATACCTAATGAAATGAAAGTGAAGATGAGAAGATGAGGTTTGTTTGGTGGTGTTGTGTGTGGCAGAGTGACAGAGAGATAAAGAGGACATGGAGGGGTCCAGACGGATGTGGCGGAAGCGGTGATGGTATGCAGCTTTACTTGCTCTTGACCGCAGCAGCCTTTTCGCCTTTGTTATTGTCCCCCTTTTCACTCTTGCTATCTGCCTTATTGCTATCTGCCTTGCTATCGCTCTTCTTCTCCTTCTCTTTCTCCTTTTCTTTCTCTTTCTCCTTCTCGCTCTCCTTCAGCTCCTTTGGACTCTTCTTTTCTTCTTTTTCCTTCTTCTCATCCTCCTTTTCCTTCTTATCCTCCTTTTCTTCCTCCTCCTCTTCCTCCTCCTGCTCATCGCCTCCTTCTTCCTGTTCTTCTCCTTCCTCGGCCTCCTCTCCTTCCTCTCCTCCCTCCTCCTCCTCTACTTCTTCCTTCTCCTCCTCTTTCTCTTCCTCCTCCTCCTCCACCTCCACCTGCTCTTCCTCTTCCTCTGTCTCAGGTTTGGCTACACCCCTCCTGTAGGAGCTTAAGGCGTAAGTGCGGCTTGATGGATAAGAGTAGGCGGACTGCATCATGGCTCCGCTCACAGAGCTCAGACGGCATTCCTCACCTTCCAGCAGCTTCCTGTTGGGAACGTCCATATATGGATAAGGATTAATAAATGCATCAACTAATGACATCAAATGAAATTAGCTCTGAGTCTGACCTGTAGGCTGCGATCTCAATGTCCAGTGCCATCTTGACATTCAGCAGGTCCTGGTATTCGCGCAGGTGGCGGGACATCTCACCTTTTGTGCTCCGAAGAGCAGATTCCAGTTGCTGAATCGTGTCCTGTCACCACAAAATAAGACATTTATGTCTCCAAAAACTTCTCTGACAGGAAATCTTACCCAGCTAACAGGGAAATTAATACAATGTTCATTTAAAGTTATCTGGTCTTTAAAGGTGCCCTAGAATCAAAAATTGAATTTACCTTGGCATAGTTGAATAACAAGAGTTCTGTACATGGAAATGACATACAGTGGGTCTCAAACTCCATTGTTTCCTCCTCCTTATGTAAATCTCATTTGTTTAAAAGACCTCCGAAAAACAGGCGAATCTCAACATAACACAGACTGTTACGTAACAGTCGGGATCATTAATATGTACGCCCCCAATATGTGCATATGCCAGCCCATGTTCAAGGCATTAGACAAGCCAGTATTAACGTCTGGATCTGTGCACAGCTGAATCATCAGACTAGGTAAGCAAACAAGAACAACAGCGAAAAATTGCAGGTGGAGTGATAATAACTGACATGATCCATGATATCATGATATTTTTAGTGATATTTGTAAATTGTCTTTCTAAATGTTTTGTTAGCATGTTGCTAATGTACTGTTAAATGTGGTTAAAGTTACCATCGTTTATTACTGTATTCATGGAGACAAGAGCCGTCGCTATTTTCATTTTTAAACACTTGCAGTCTGTATAATTCATAAACACAACTTCATTCTTTATAAATCTCTCCAACAGTGTGTAATGTTAGCTTTAGCCATGGAGCACTATCAAACTCATTCAGAATCAAATGTAAACATCCAAATAAATACTATACTCACATGATCCAATGCATGCATGCAGTATGCATGACGAACATCTTATAAAGATCCATTTGAGGGGTATATTAGTTGTGTGAACTTTGTAAATGCACTGTATTATAGTCGAGAGCTTGGGGGGGGCAGGGAGCGCGCGATTTAAAGGGGCCGCAGCCTGAATCGGTGCATAGTTAATGATGCCCCAAAATAGGCAGTTAAAAAAATTAATTAAAAAAAATCACCTTTAATAATGTTCTCAAAATGTTATTTATACATCACTCATGGAACTTTTTTTTCTGAAACATTTTGATTGGATGTTCGTCTGTTTTTTAAATGTTGCTACTTGTTTCAGAATGTTCAGAGAACATTTGAAGGTCATTGGCTACTGATACAGCAGGAACCAGCTATGCCCTATAGAGAATGATATGATTGAAAGCAGAATGAGTTAAGGACCTATCAGCCTGTGCCATCTAGAGTTTCATGACAGAACTTCGTATTTGTGACATTATCATATGACTCACCTGCAGCTCGCCGATCTCGTTATTGTTGCGGTCCTCCATCTCAGCCAGCTGTCTCTCTAAAGACTCGTTATGGGCTTTCAGGGACTCAATCTCCAGAGTGCGGGCCTGCAGCTGTCGGCGGTACTCGGACAGCTCATCCTTGGTCTGCTTCAGAGCATCGTTGTTGCGTGCCGCTGCCTCCGTCACAGAGACGAACTTGGAGCGGTACCATTCCTCTGCCTGCTGCTGGTTACGGGAAGAGAGAGACTCGTACTGGGCACGAATGTCCTTCAGGGCCACAGCAAGATCAGGCTTACTGACATCCATCTCAACAGACACCTGAGCATGGAAAACAGTCGACAAACTAATTGTTAATACGTTTATTATATAACTATATATCTAATATAAAGTCATTCTATTTTTAAAAAATGCTGTTATTTGAACATTATATTCATCAAAGTATCCTGAAAAAAAGACAGGTTTCCACATTAAGCAGCACAAGTGTATTCAACATTGATAATATTAAGAATGTTTTCTTGAGCACCAAATTAGCATGATTTCTGAAGGATCATGTGACACTGAAGACTGGAGCAATGATGCTGAAAATTCAGCTTTGTCATCACAGGAATAAATGACATTTTATTTTAAACTGTGATAAAATTTCACAATATCGCTGCTTTTAAAAATGTTGATAATATAAATGAGCATAATGAATTATAGCCACAAATAGTCTTTAGTCTGTAAAACTGGCTAGTAAAATTAATTCGTGGAGGAACTGCAGTTTAGTTGCTGATTCATTATTGATTTCTAATAAATAATTAATACCCCAAAGCATGCATTTACATTTGAGCTAAAAGGGGAGTATATATCGATACTATATATAGATACTAGTTGAGTATTGCCACAAATATGAGACATTCTGTATATATAGAGGAAGTTGCTATCTTTACTAATAAATAAACAGTTTTCCAGTGAATGTAATCAACAAACCACTGTACATCAGGTAATAAGGTTATTGAAAATGCAATATATCTGATATATGCAGTGCTAATGTTGGCCATGGCATGTTTAATCAGTCTTTGAATGTAATTTGTGGTAATGAAGTTTTGGGCCCTTGAGGCTGCGGGATGGAGTGCAGACTCAGGGGTTTTAATGCTCAAAGAAAGATTATGCTGCCTGAACGATTTCATGGAGATGCAATTCATCCACCACATCACATCAACAAACAGAGCACAGCAATCCATCCATGATGAGCTTTAGCTTACATCAGTTACATTCACACTAATTGTATACTCAGGGTTTTTCAGTTTATCACTTTTATCCAACACCATTTTGAATGAAACATGAAATGAAAAAGTAATATTCTGTAGTGTAGAAATACTCCGAGCTGGTCTAAAGTGATGCAGTCCCTCTCAAGGACGCTGCACCGGAGGGGTCCCGCTGCACTCTGCAGCCACACCTAAAATCCTGCGCTACTGCATCATCTCCTCAGTGCCAGGAGGTAAGGAAGTTTAAACATCCCATCATCAATAATCTTCTTTCAACTTTTAATACATTTCTCCCTCTCCAGGGATTGTCCTTGTCTTTGTCTGATTAAATATTCTGTTTCTAGATGGTAAAGGTGCATTAGAGAAGGGACTGGCATTATAAATGCACATTTTGACTGAGGTCCTGGTGCAGTGCAGCGTCAGATTCAAGTGTCTGAGAGCTGCAGTGCTGTAAATTCTCCCAGACGCACACCGCCCTCAATGACACTGCACAGTCATGATACGCATGCCCACACTAAGAGTTATTAATAAACAGAGAATTTCAAAGCATTAATCAATACATAGTATTTTTAGGCTTCATCTGATGTAGTTGCTAGTTGCTTATAAAGATTTTTTCTACCTGATAAGACTACCTTTAAAATAACTTTAATTGACGTAAAGCTATGTAGTCAGGTTAATTCACTCATGTTAAATTGGTAGTATATGCAAGTCAAATATAATATATTTAAATATTTGCACATGAAGGACATGATTGATTTCTTGACATTTTACTGTATGTATTATGTAGCAATTTTCTAATCAAAAGCATATGGAATATTTGGCTTAACCGCAACTTTTATTTGTCCTGGACGTTGATGAATAGATCTGCATCATTATGCCACTGTATAAATCACACTGTCATGAATGACACTGCAAAACTATGACATGATATGAGATAATAATGAACATCAAAACATTTCTGAGAACAAAGAATTTGTATGCTCTTCATAATTGTATCTTATCAAATAAGGTCTGACACTGTAAATCTTGCACTAGCGCAGTTATGTAAATTTCACAAAATATTTTAGTGTAATGATTTCAATAACATCTAAAGCATATGTAATATTCGGCTTAACTGATTAGTTCTATCTTACTGGGATTAAAAAATATGATATATGCCTTTGCAACTATTGCATACTATGTAGTGCAATGTAAATCTAAAAACATTGCTCATTTGCCACCAAAAAAATAACATCCCAGGCTGGTCTCCCGCATGGCCAAGCTGGTCTTAGCTGTTTAAAGATGATCTCCCAGCCAGGCTTGGTATCCCAGCCTGACCATACCCCTCTAAAACCAGACAACAGATATATAATTCATAACTTTTTCATACCTGGGTGGCCTGAAGTGACGCCTGTAACTCCTGCAGTTCTTCCTCGTGCACTTTCCTGAGGAACGCGATCTCATCCAGCAGTGACTCAACTTTCTTCTCCAGCTCCAGGCGAGACAGGGTGGCATCATCCACGTCCTTGCGGTATCCCTTGAGGCTGTTCTCGGCCTCCTCCCGCAGCCGGGTCTCCTCGTCCAGCTTCTCCTTGACGCGCTCCAACGCCTCGTTCATCTGCACGCAGTCCAGGTGCATCTGGCTCTTCTCGTGCGTCAGCTCCTCGACGCGAGCACGCAGCTCGCGGACCTCTTGCTCGTAGAGATCGTGCAGGCGCGACGGCTCGTTGTGGCGCTGGCGCAGAAGCGCGACCTCCGCCTCCAGAACTTTGTTGTGCTGCTCGAGGTTATGCACCTTCTCGATGAACGTCACGAAGCGGTCGTTCAGGCCCTGCAGCTGCTCCTTCTCGTTGGTGCGGATGATCTTCAGCTCGTTGGTGATGGCGGTGGTCTGCGTCAGGTCCACGGTGTCCGGCTGGAAGCCGCGGCTTGATCCGAGTTTGGTCCGGTAACTTGAGGATGTGATCATGGGGGATGGAGAGCCGTAGGTGCGGTGATGCTGCTGCTGCTGGGGTACGGAGCGGTAGCTCACCGTCACCCGGGACGGGCTGCTGCCCACGGGGACGCGCCGTGGCGCATCACCAAAAATCTTCCTGTATGAGCTGCTCGAGTACATGTCGCCGGAATAACTCATACTGGAATGCTCAAGATCACACAGACCGAGTGAGTGAAGTGAGTGGATGTGGGAAGACAGAGAAAGAGAGAGAGAGAGTGCCAGTCTGGATGTCACACCGGCATCTTTTATAGGCACAGAGCGCGAGCATCATCTGACGCAGGGGCGGTGGTGGAGGGGGAAACCTGCAACCCTGAGCAAAAAGACAGAGTCCCTGGAGAGAGCTCATTCATTCACTGCCTTTGCATTTGTGGCCACTCATCCTTTTCCATGCGATGGAGATTGTCATCATGCAGAGAACTGAGGATAAATAAAGGTCAATAGATGTAAAAATGAAAAGCTACATTTGGGGTTCCTCGGATGACATTTGGAGAATCCATGAGCACCTTTTCAAAAGCCAAAACTGAGCCTGAAAGTTCTTGCAATAGCTTTAAAGGCAGTCGTTGGTTCAAAGGAAGGTTTTAAAGCACTTGAAATATATATTGTAGTTCCACGAATTTAAGGGCACTCATTTCTGGATTTCCAGAAGGTTCCGAGGAACAGAAATATTGCCTAGAGTTTCTTTTGCAGTGCAGCTGAAATTGTTACTTTACTATCTGTCATAATAAGGATCTTTATAATATTCTTTATTAAATTCAGTACAAAAGTAATGTGGCAACCAACATTAAGCACAAATGTGGTGCAGTCAAACTGATTTTGTGAGTGTATAGCATGCATATTACCTTATCATTCATGCGTTTATTAGAAAAAATAAAAAGTCTTTTTGAGACCATTACGAATAATTTTTGGAAACAGAAATTAAGCACCAATTCTTAATATGGCAAAGCAAAATAAATAAATAAAACGAGAAATAAAATTCTTGTTACTGTATACCTTATGGAATCATGTGTGTAAGCAGAGGTGCTGCATGTCTGCATGTTGCAGTGAGAAGGGAGTGTCTAACTCAGTGTGTTGTAATGCGGGTGGCAGGCTGTGCCTCTGCAGTGTCTGAATACTGAATGAGACACAAGAGGTCTAACCCGATGACCCTCCTTGATGCAGAATCCTGTGCGGACTCAAAATCAGCTGGAAATTTGCATTCATCTCAAACATATTGTGCATCTAAAATGGGTTAGAGAAGACATGTTGACAAAATGCATCTGAGCGCTGTTAAAGTCAGTATTTTTTAGGAAGCTGCATCCCATCACACTTTTTCCTGATGAGTCATCAGTATTGGCTGTGGGGGAGCGGTGTGGGAGGCTGTTTTGAGTGCAGGACTGTCGCACCACACAGACTTGGGTTGAGGCCAAAGGCAGGAGCCACGCCTCAGGACGAGCTTTAGCATGATCACACCAGCAAACCCCTGGAGACATGCCGCAGGTCTCGCTGTCTTCAGTCAGCAGTTTCTGAGGCTGATGTTTCATTCTACTATTAGAGAGAGATGAAAAAGACCTGAGAATGAGCATTTTCTCTGTTTAAGGATGACAGGCTCTAGACCACTGCAGTGAAACAGAAATTGGCCCAATGTGGAATGTACTAACTTAACCAGATGGAGGTACCAGAACTAAAACTACTTTGATGTTTCAGGGCTGGACCAATGGGCAGTTTGATGAACAATAATAAAATACTCAAATGTAGATCTGAGAGACAGACAGATGTAGATGTAGACTGAGAGACAGACAGACAGAATGACAGACAGATGATAGATAGATTGATGATAGACAAACATAGATAGATAGATAGATAGATAGATAGATAGATAGATAGTAAAAATTATATGCTATCTTTCTACTTGAATAGTTTTTAGAGCTTGATTTCTTTAATGGAATCTACCTGAATAAATCATGTAAAATCTCCTAAATTATTTAGTCTAAGACACAATGAGTTTAATATTTTTAGTGAAATGTGCACTCTAAAAAATGCTGGGTTAAAAACAACCCAAGCTGGGTTGAAAATGGACAACCCCGGTGATTGGGTTGTTTTAACCAACCTGCTGGATAGTTTTATTTAATTCATCTAGTGTTTAAAAAATACTGGATTTCTTGCTGAATATGAACCTACAATATGTTGGAAATTAACATTTATTAATGTGTTTAATAAATAAACATTTATTAATAAGTTTAATGAATAATAATTAAACAGCAAACATTTACTCAATTGCTTATTAATAAATGTTCACCTTTTGATTATTATTGTTGCCTCTATAATTATGTCTGATTTTTAATTTCCAATCTATTTTGGGTTCATTTTAAGCCAGACATACAGTAATTTTTAAACAATAGTTGGATTAAATAAAACTACCCAGCACATTGGGCAAACATTTAACCCAACCGCTGGGTTTGTCCATTTTCAACCCAACTTGGGTTGTTTTTAACCCATTTTTTTTTTTTTTTAAGTTGATTCTCAATTTTGACTCAATTTACTAGACTGGGTAAACCCAGCCTGATCTGCCGGCGATTTGATTTCGCCCGGCAACTCAGTCTGGAAACCCGTACATTCATTTCTACTGCTTCTGTTACACTTTTGTGGGAACCAATCACAGACTGGCTTATCCACATTGCTCGCTATTGGCGGGTATAACACGATGACGATAGAGAAGCGACGGCAAGCACGACCGTCAATCCAATACCTTTTAACCTCTCGACGATGCTGAATGACTTCTTTAGTTTAGCAAACAAATCGCTCGAGTGGGTGTAAATACCACTCACTTTCATGTTTTTTTTTTTTTGTTTTGTTTTTTTTCACAACCTGCAAAAATCGCTCCATGCCATTGCTGCTTCTGCAAACCGTTGATCAATGCTACAAACTAGGGGTGTGACCAGATCTCGTGTCAAGAGATTTCTCGTCGAGGCGAAAAGTAGTCTCGTGATGTTGCCATGACAGAGTGTTAGTATGATTAGGAAAGAATATGCCACCGCTAAGTTTACATTACGCCTCCACTGTCCTTTTGCTTTGTGTTTAAATAAAAAACATTTAATTAAGTTGGATAACGGTCGCCGCCGCTCCATATTTAAAGAGTTACGCGCGATCGCTGAAAGTGAAAGTAAACGCGCGCGCATTCAAACGCGATTTCAATACCCCGCATTTTGAAAGCGGCTCCCTGATGAATGCAAATATTTGTCAATATGAAAGCTATTTTAGGCTGGGCAGTGTAGTTGTAACCATCTCTTAGCTCTCTATCAAAGAAAAAGTTGGTCTTATTTGTACTTTGAATATTGAGAGGGTGCGATTATGGTTTCAACTTGTAAAGTGTTGCCATAAAAATGAATAGCATTTTTATCCTAATCTTATTAAGCACAAACAGTAAGGTTTCATTTGTTAACATTAGTTAATGCACTGTGAACTATCATGTACTAACAATGAATGACTATTTTTATTAACTAACATAAACAAAGATTAATAAATACTGTAGCAATTATATTGCTCATTGTTAGTTGATGTTGGTTAATATGTTAATGTTAATAAATGAGACCATATTGTAAAGTGTTACCATTTTTATTTATACTGTTTTTATTTCTATGATCAGTTTGTGGAAAGGAGTTCAGTTAGGAGGTCAAAAGTTGTAGAAGCTCATAAATCATGTACAGTAAGGTCTGAAGAGACTGAAATACAGAAGAGAAGTCAGTCAGTTGAGTTAGTGGCAAAACCTTTTACAGTACTTGAGTATTGTTGTCTTTTACTGCATATTTTCATACTCAGAAAGTAGAACTGAATGTCATTCATTATAAGATGATTAGTTAAAACATTTCAAATACACCTGCAGAATATTTTTTCTAGTCATGTATTTCACCATTGAGGATTTCTTAAAAATAGTGTGTAAAAATCTTGTCTCGTCTCGTCTCGTGAACTCAATCTTGAGTCTCGTCCCGTCTCGTGAGATACCCGTCTCGTCACACCCCTACTACAAACCAATACAAACTAAATATGTCTGGAGTTTTCGCGTCGCTCTGCAAAGTACGTCACCCGGATCGTTGATCTGATTGGTTGAAGGACTATGCAATTGCATGAATAATGCTCGTTGATCACACCTCTTGTGCAGTAGAAAATACATATAGACTCATATAGATTTTAAATTGAGCTTGGTCTGGTGATAGCCAGACAGTCAATTTACTGCACTTGCATTAGCAAAACCATTGCTCACTGAACAAAGCTACATGCTTCATAGTATCAGTACATGCATTTATCCACAACCTAACCATAAACTCTCTTCTGCACAATGGTAATGATCAAAACTTCAAATGTCAAACATAACTGAACATTAAACATTAACCAATGTTTCCCTCAACACAAAAACACACAAAACAACACGTAATTTTAATATTTACTCTCCATTTCCAAGGGAACTAACAATCAAACAGTGTCTCTCAATAAAACAGCATAATTGAACTAATTCCCTTTAAATAGGTGCTTCTTTCCTTAATTTTATCAGCTTACAGTTTTTTTTCAATTGGTAACAAGCGTTTACCAATACTTAAAGTACTTTTTCTAAACTCTTAACAAAGCAACACAGCTACATCACACAATTAGCCAAATTAAATTTCAAAATGCTAAAAACCTTTTTCAACACATACTAACTCTTTCAAAACACAGCAAACATGATTCAAAATCGAGTCGTTCTGTCAAAACATAGCACTAGTTTTCTATCCAACATGAACATATAATCAATCAAAGAGCAATGACTGTCAAAATACTAACAGTTGATGGCTTTATGAAAACTGCATTACTTGTCATGTTTCAGTTCTACCTGCAGAAAATATGAAATCCATAGTTTTTAAAATTCAGTTTCCCTTTACTGCATAATGCATATAAGCCATTTTACATTTTTGGTTGAGTGTTGAATGTGTGCAACAGAAGTGAGTCATTATTTTATAGAATGTACAGTAGAAAAAGAGAAGAAGAAGAAAGTAACAGACTTGCTCAGGGCAGCTACTGGTCAAATGTGTCCCATATGCAGAACTTCAGTGTCCCCCTTGTTTGAAATCTCTATCTAGGGTTGGGTGTGTGGTGTTGATGTTGCCCCCATAGAGGGTGGGATGGTGTCCCCTTGGTAGTTAGTGCCCTATGCAGACCACATATTCTGTAAATATGGAACAGTGGTAGTGGAATCATTGTAGTAAAACTGTTGTAGTATAAAGCTTTTACTGAAATGAAAATATGAAATTGCTGCCATTGATCAACAACAAATCCAACATACATGGTCTTTTGGTTATTATGGAAGCTTTTTTCCACCACAGAATAAAAAAGCATAAAAGGTAACTGTGACTTTTTATCAAAAATGTATAGTTTTTATTTTGCAATTGTGAGTTTACATCTCACAGTTCTGACTTTTTTCTCAGAATTGTGAGATATAAACTAGGATTTGAGAGAAAAAAGTAAAAATTGTGAGATAAAAAGTCACAATTACCTTGTTTTATTTTCTATTCATGGTTCCACATGTGTAAGTGAAAAAAACAGAGATGCACACATTCTTCCTCTTCTCCCATACCTCTTCTTCTCCCTTGTCCTGATCTAACTTCTCCTCTCCTCCTTCATCCTCTTCTCACCCATTATTTTCTCTCTGCTCCTCTGTGTTGTTCTTTATACGCACTGAACAAATCCAATTCAAAGAGTCCTATTTTACTCTGTGTCCATGTAATGAAAATAACTTCAACACCTGACTATGCCTCCAACTGAGATTGGAATCTGCTCTTTCTCAATATTTAAGTGATCTGCTCATTAAAAATGCTTATCAATTGTTTCAGTATTTGTTTTATATATTTTTTTCCAGTACATTTCCAGTACTGTTGTTCTTGCAAAAGTATACGTTTTATACTGTATTTAAAGATTGGAACATTAGTGTGCTTGCTGCGTTTAAGCATTTGCAAATAAGATGAGAAAGATCCATGATTTTGGTATGGGGTAAACTTATATGAAAAGAAAATGTAAGCATTTCAGAAACGTGTTAATTGACTGCATTTTGTGTGAAAACGACATGAATTGTGTTAATAGTATGGCCACAACAGATGGATGTTCTGCTAAATGTGTTTAGAGTTTTGAAAATGTGACTACAGAATGGACAAAAGCATGTTAGCAATTGGAAAAAAACTGTAATCGGTTTCTCAATTAAAAGCCTCTCTTGGTTTTATTAGTGAAATTTTCTCAATATTTTCTATACAACACTGAACCATATTTCCTGAATAAAATAAACACATTATTTTTAATGGAATTGACAAGACCCACGCTTCATTGTTAGATTCATAGATAGACAGAACTTAAGTTTAAGAGTTTAGAAAAGTGTATGTAAACGTGCCTTGTGTGTACATAGAGTTTTGCTGGTGTTTGCGTCTAAGTGAGAAATTAATTCATGTCATGAATGCATTTTGTGCCAAAGCAATGATAAAAGATCCACAGTTTAGCCCACATAGACTGATGTTGTGCTCACTGTGTGAAGAGTTTTGAAAAACTGAAGTACTGAGAAACAAGTCTTAGCGACTGTAAGTCTAGTTTTATGACGATGGTGAATTTTCAGTTTGCGACAATTCTTAATGTAGCAATATAATAAACACATTGATTAATTAATTAAAATAAAAAACAGACAGACAGACAGACAGATACCCAGGTGAAAAAAGTACATTTCTATAATATACTTAAAGTGCCCTATTTTCGTGCACTAATTTTGTACTTAATATATTAAAAATTGTTCTTTAGTACTACTTTAGATAATCTTAAGAACATCTAAGTGTACTCGACTGTGCTATTTTGAGATAGCATGAAATATGACCTAAAATGTGCTTTTAATATTGGCTACTATCCCTGTATTTTTAAAAAAAAAATATTTAGATACCACTTATAGTACATTTGAAACCATAGTGTACTACAAGTGTTATGTAAATACATTTTTTAAATACAGAAATAGTATATTAAAAGCACATTTTAGTTCATATTTCATGCTGTCTCAAAATAGCACAGTTGAGTACACTTACATGTTCTTAAGATTATCTAAAGAAGTACTAAAGAAGAGCTTTTAGTATATTAAGTACAAAATTAGTGCACGAAAATAGAGCACTTTAAATACATTATAGAAGAGTACTTTTTTTCACCTGGGTAGATATATATATAGAGAGAGAGAGAGAGAGAGAGAGACTGTCAGTATTTCTATAAATCAACCACTAGAGGGAGTTATATACTCATGAAATCAGACAGGGACTCTGCTCAACAGCTAGAATGTGGCCTTAGCCTAAATAAAGGCTCCTTGTGTCATTTTCTGAGACAAATGTTAAAAACACATATCTTATTCTGTTTAAAGTACCTTTGTGACATTATATTGCAATATATTTGTTGCAAGAGATTATTTACATACAATTTATGTGTCACAAAATATGATCTCATCCCCATAAATGGAATGGAATTTTTCTGTATATGTCTTTGAACTGTCTGTTGTTTGGTATCTATTATGTGAAACCCCATCCCACTATGTATAAGCACAGAGACAAACATAGCTCAACCTAAAACGTTTTAGCTGGTTAAACAGACGACTATCACTGTGTTAACAGACTTCTGAGCTACACACACACACACACACACACACACACACACACACACACACACACACACACACACACACACACACACACACACACATTAGGTATTTGCTATCTTCGTGGTGACTCTCCATAGACATAATGATTGTTATACTGTACAAACCATATATTTTATCCCTTAGACCTACCCATCACAGAAAACTTTCTACGTTTTTACATTTTCAAATAAGCATCATTTAGTATGTTTATTAATCCATTTCCCTCGTGGGGATCACTGGCTAGTCCCCACAATGTAGGTGATCTATCCTTGAGGGAACATTTGCCACACACACACACACACACACACACACACACACACACACACACACACACACACACACACACACGCACACACTGTTTCGCACATGACCATCACTCTCAAGCCCTCCTTGAGACTAAAATAGAGACTTTGTGTCCAGGAAGGGAATTCCTTGCGCAAATCCTCTTAAAGATTAAAACAGAGGAGAAATACAAACAGTGTTTCTAAATAGACTATTGTAGAACAGACACTGAAGAAAAGCAAGAAAGTGATTGCCATCGAACACTTTAAAGCCTTTCTGCCTTATGTTAAATTCAGGTCACATGGCTGAATATATCGTTTTGTTTTGTTTTTGTGTTGTCTTTTTTTTTTTTTTTAGTTAAAGTTTTAGTAATTTTGTTGTGTTTTTAATTGTTACTTTTTAATATTAATTTTATTTTTATTATATTCATTTTAATTCACCTTAAGTTTTAGTCATTTTAGACATTTAAACTAAATGAAAATGAGATTTTTTTATTTCAGTTAATATTAATTTTATTTCAAGTAACAAAAATGGTTTTCATTTTAAATGAAAAATGAATAAATTAACAAATAAATATAAAACAAAAATAAAACTTTTGTTAATGTAATGGCAAAAATTATTATATACATACATCTTTAGTAATTACACATCACGGTATTATCTGTTTGCAGTGGCTTTATTTATGCAGATTTAAATAAAATGATCCTGATTCTCCTATGATTATGAACAAAATAACGTAATTTATTAGAGGTTCTGACAAAATGTATCGTCTGTCTATCTATCTATCTATCTATCTATCTATCTATCTATCTATCTATCTATCTATCTATCTATCTATCTGTCTGTCTGTCTGTCTGTCTGTCTATCTATCTATCTATCTATCTATCTATCTGTCTGTCTGTCTATCTATCGTCTGTCTATCTATCTATCTATCTGTCTATCTATCTATCGTCTGTCTATCTATCTGTCTATCTATCTATCTATCTATCTGTCTATCTATCTATCTATCTATCTATCTATCTATCTATCTATCTATCTATCTGTCTGTCTATCTATCTATCTATCGTCTGTCTATCTATCTATCGTCTGTCTGTCTATCTATCTATCTATCTATCAGTCTATCTATCTATCGTCTGTCTATCTATCGTCTGTCTATCTATCTATCTATCTATCTATCTGTCTGTCTGTCTGTCTGTCTATCTATCTATCGTCTGTCTATCTATCTGTCTATCTGTCTATCTATCGTCTGTCTATCTATCTATCTATCTATCTATCTATCTATCTATCTATCGTCTATCTATCTATCTATCTATCTATCTATCTATCTATCTATCTGTCTGTCTGTCTGTCTATCTATCTATCTATCTATCTATCTATCTATCTATCTATCTATCTATCTATCTATCTATCTATCTATCTATCTATCTGTCTGTCTGTCTGTCTGTCTGTCTATCAATTCAATTCAATTCAATTCAATTCAAAATTGCTTTATTGGCATGACTGTAAATAATACAATATTGCCAAAGCATACATATAACAATAATAAAAACATCTGTATAATAGAAGAACATATAAAATATTATAATGCTATGAAATATTACAACATAACTTAAACTTAAATTAACAGTGTAACACAATAGAACATGTCTGAACATTTGTTACCACAGTGGTTAAACAAATTATATATATATATATATATATATATATATATATATATATACACGTACTGAGGGTCACTGTTGTGGACGGTAGGGAAACACACTGAGGTCAGACACACACATTACATACATTCACCTGCTATCTCTCAGGCTGTGGCACATCCACACGTATCTCGCAGCCAGTGCTGCTGTCGGTCCCTCTCCTAATATTAACTTTATTTGTTCTACTTCACTCATGGCAGTAAAGTTCTTTATTACGTTACAAAATTTTGTGAAGTAGAGATCTCTAATTGATATATATTTTTGACAGTGAAGGAGGAAGTGCATAATCTATCTATCTATCTATCTATCTATCTATCTATCTATCTGTCTGTCTGTCTGTCTGTCTGTCTGTCTGTCTATCTATCTATCGTCTGTCTATCTATCTATCTATCTATCTATCTATCTATCTATCTATCTATCTATCTATCTATCTATCTGTCTATCTATCGTCTGTCTATCTATCTATCTATCTATCTATCTGTCTATCTATCTATCGTCTGTCTATCTATCTATCTATCTATCTATCTGTCTGTCTGTCTGTCTGTCTGTCTATCTATCTGTCTGTCTGTCTGTCTGTCTGTCTGTCTGTCTATCTATCTATCTATCTATCTATCTGTCTGTCTGTCTGTCTATCAATTCAATTCAATTCAAAATTGCTTTATTGGCATGACTGTAAATAATACAATATTGCCAAAGCATACATATAACAATAATAAAAACATCTGTATAATAGAAGAACATATAAAATATTATAATGCTATGAAATATTACAACATAACTTAAACTTAAATTAACAGTGTAACACAATAGAACATGTCTGAACATTTGTTACCACAGTGGTTAAACAAATTATATATATATATATATATATATATATATATATATACACGTACTGAGGGCCACTGTGGTGGACGGTAGGGAAACACACTGAGGTCAGACACACACATTACATACATTCACCTGCTATCTCTCAGGCTGTGGCACATCCACATGTATCTCGCAGCCAGTGCTGCTGTCGGTCCCTCTCCTAATATTAACTTTATTTGTTCTACTTCACTCATGGCAGTAAAGTTCTTTATTACGTTACAAAATTTTGTGAAGTAGAGATCTCTAATTGATATATATTTTTGACAGTGAAGGAGGAAGTGCATAATCTATCTATCTATCTATCTATCTATCTATCTATCTATCTATCTATCTATCTATCTATCTATCTATCTATCTATCGTCTGTCTGTCTGTCTGTCTGTCTATCTATCTATCTATCTATCTATCTATCTATCTATCTATCTATCTATCTATCTATCTATCATGTTTTCCCCTGTAACATGACACGGGCTTGTTTTCGTGGGTTTCACACATACAGTATGGATGACTGCTCAAATCCATCTGTGAGCTTCAAAGGCAGTAAAGCAGTGTGTTCACTCATCTACTCGCTGTGCTCTGTGGACTCACATGTGCAGAGGGTGGATCTTTCTTTTGTTGCCAGTCCTCGAGTCTCCCTCTCGCTCCCCCTCAGTTCTGCTCCCATGAGATCACAGCCCACATCCAGCCTCTCTGCTCTCCATCTGTTAGCTCACAGCCCTGTGGCAGCTTCTCCATGTTGTTTCCTGTATGACTGTGGAGGAAGGAGGCGCACTGCCCACTCACACTGACCGTACAACAGTTCACCATCATCTGTCACTCTGTTTGATTGTGAAGGTGAGAGTGTCACCCGCCTCACTGAACATGAATGCGCTCAGGTGGTGTGACATTTTCACGTTTATATGATGTAACGTCGCACCTGAGCACATTCATCTGCAGTCATTAACTACTAATGAATATTACTTTTAGATAATTGATTATAGGAAGATAGATAGATAGATAGATAGATAGAGGGGCAGACAGAGACAGACGATAGATAATAGGTAAGATAGTAAAAATAATATCCTTTGTACTACCTCTGCACTCTAGTTTTCTATTTGAGACTACAGTAAGTGCACTAGGAAATAAATAAATAAATAAATAAATCAATATCTTTGACTTGTTTTCCAGTAAACCATCCATAAAACAAGATAACTAAGCAAATATTTCTGTATTACGTTTACATTTAATAATTTAGCAGATGCTTTTATCCAAAGCACATTTTAAGCATAAACCTCACCAAATATATAAAGACTATAGACTAAATACACAAATATACTGTATAAACAGGTGAAAAAGTATAGTTGTATACACTATATACGCAACAAACATTCCCACAATATTAATTTTATTTAAAGGGTTAGTTCACCCAAAAATGAAAATTCTGTCATTTATTACTTTACCCTCATGACGTTCATGGCTCCGTGAGGCCTCCATAGGGAGCAATGACACTTCCATAAAGATCCATAAAGGTACTAAAAACATATTTAAATCGGTTCATGTGAGTACAGTGGTTCAATATTAATATTATAAAGCGACGAGAATATTTTTGGAGCGCCAAAAATAACAAAATAACGACTTATTTAGTGATGGCCGATTTCAAAACAATGCTTCAGGAAGCATCGGAGCACAGTGTATCGAATCTGCTGTTCGGAGCGCCAAAGTCACGTGATTTCAGCCGTTGGCAGTTTGACACGCGATCTGAATCATGATTCGACACACTGATTCACTGTGCTCCGATGCTTCATGAAGCAGTGTTTTGAAATCGGCCATCACTAAATAAGTCGTTATTTAGTTTTTTTTTGGCGCTCCAAAAATATTCTCGTCGCTTTATAATATTAATATTGAACCAATATACTCACATGAACCGATTTAAATATGTTTTTAGTACCTTTATGGATCTTAAGAGAGGAAGTGTCGTTGCTTCCTATTAAGGCTTCACGGAGCCATCGGATTTCAACTAAAATATCTTAATTTGCGTTCCGAAGATTAACGGAACACATTTTACGGGTGTGGAACAGCATGAGGGTAAGTAATAAATTACAGAATTTTCATTTTTGGGTGAACTAACTCTTTAATGCAGTTTTACTTCTTAGGTAAATTTATATATTTTAAGATATTCTAGATACAGAATTTTACTAGAAAACAATATTCATTAAAACATTTCTTTTCCAGTAAAGGGCAAAATGACAACTGTACATTTGTCACATCAGGATGTTTAGTGACAGTTCAACACTGGCTGAATGAACAGCTTATCGCTAAAGATGAGCAGACAAATTCAGAGAGGAAAACTAAGGTTTTTCAGATGCCTTTTCTCTCTGCACATGCTATTTTTTTTTAAATACATATAATACTGCTATTTTTACTTTTCTCAGAAAACACGAAGCGTGCTGAGGGAGGGGAGGGAAACGGGTCCATTATGGTGACCTTTACGCATTATAGCTTTGCAGCAATAATCCAACTAGGCTGTTCAAACCCTGATAGCACTCATCTCTCTTTCTTAGTCTGGTCTATAGCTTCCACTTTTGTGCCGTCTAAAAACGACACCTACCCTTCCCCCTTCGTGCTTCCATCCTCCGTTCCCCTCTCTGATCTAGTTATTGAATGGCAGCTGAGCTATTATCTGGCTATATTCAAGGACTCCAAGGCATATAGAAGATCTGTGGGGCCAGACAGCAAAATGGCCATTCACATAACTGGCACATTTAATATTTACAGAAAAGTCTAGTTTCAAAGGCTGTTCACACCAAGAACTATAACTATAAAGATAGGCTAACCATACGTATATTAGTGTCCACACACCAACGAACGATAATGTTGTTTATTGACAAACGAGCGCTGCAGGTTTGTTGTCTGCCACTTTAAAGTGGCTATATGTAAGATTTTCACTTTAAAGGGTCATGAAACCCCCCTGTTTTAGCGTGGTCATTCACACCTCTGAGCTGCAAAAACTCTGTAAAAATGGGCGTGTAAAGCTCTGGAAAAGTGGGAGTGTAGAGGGGGGAGGAGGGGAGAGAACAACCAATGAAGCACAGACATAGAACACACTCATTATACAGAATAATGAATATTAATATATGAGCACGGAGAAAATGACAACAAACTCCCAATCACAAGGGAGAAATGCAAAAGAATATTTAATAGGCTACTTTGATTACATTTACGAGCACTGCAGTCTCAAAATCAGTCTTTTGTCTATTAGAATAATCGTGTCGTCACGTTCAGATAGGCTACACCACTGTATCAGTGTCCAGTTTGCACATATAATTCATTTGAAGAAGACTAGATGAAATATGTGTGCATAACAACACCGTGCTTATGCTTATTTCAGGAGAATGTGTGAAATAAAAACTTTAAACACGGATACTTTATTCTGTATGAGCTATGTGCCACGTGGCTAGTGTTGTTAAACTCATCGCGGAGCTCCGCGCTGAAACCGATCATATGCGCGCTCGCGTGTCATAGCAATCATAACAATCGTATTTTTCATGTGTTCGTATTCAAACTCCAGTTCTGACCGCATCGCAAGCAAAATACAAACAACACGTGCTGCCGTGCTGAAGGAAACAGCCTACGGCTCGCGTGTTTGAACGCAGCTAGAGCAGGCAGAGGTGAATGAGCCGCACTTTTGTGACATTTGAATTCTCCGCTGTAATGCGATCTCACGCGAACATATTTTCCATTTGTGCTGGTACTGTAGATTACAGCAAAACAATCCACATGCACACAAACCTCTGCTCTGGTCGCGTCGCAGGAAAACACATTGTGTTGTAGCACTGAGGAAACGAACATCAACGATATGTCTCTGAATGACAAGAGACCGAGGCGAGAAAAGTGATTCTTCCTCATGCATAATACCGCAATTATAATCTTATGCATACTACAGCGCAGTGATTGGATTAAATGAGCTTTATGTCATGAATATATGTTGAGAATCGCTCGAAACGGTCTACGTCAGCATGTTCGTCCATGCCCATACTTGGGTCGAAAGTACACGATTACGTCAGATTTTGTGACGTTGCTCCGACTCAGCTTTTCAAACCGGAAGACAGAAATCGTTCTGAAAAATGCAAAAATAACTATTTTTCACTTATGAATAACATTAATGAGAACCTTTAGTGTTTTCAATGATGTGCAGCCTATACATATCTGTTTACATCTCAAAAAAAGCATAAAAATACCCCAATATATTTGCAAATATTTAGGAAACATGTTAAGTTCACCTACTTGTTTCTCAGAAAAACAACGCTACAGCCAGATATTCTACTTTGAAATATGCATTCCGTGTCGGAATGTCTGTCTTTGTTTTGGTCTGTGTGAAACTGCTGCTGCCAGATTATCCAATAGACATCACAGGTTGCCAGTTGACGGAGAACACTGCGTATTGTAGCCATGGAAACCAGCAAACAAACTGGGTCAGAGAATCGCAGATTCTACCTGACCTAAAAAGCCTCTGCATCCATCTAAAAATCTCTATGAATGACAGCATATTAAAACACAGATAAATCAACTCATCAGCTTACAGTGTGCAAGTCTCCTCAGTTTTCATTGTCAATTGCGCTCCCTCTTGTTGCGTGTCCTCAAACTGGCAACCTGCGTCTTTGAAGGAGGGGGCGGGGCAAACAATATTTTGAATTTGGACTGCAGTACCTTCGACCACTGGGTGTCATTCCTACATAGAGCCCCTTTAAATGCTCAAGCTCTTTAAAGCGGAATGGATTCTGATTGGCTGTTAATGTTTTTATCGTTCATCAACTGGGGAAAAAAAATCGTTCTGAAATTCCAACGATGTTGTTTCGCTGTGCCGTTAGCATGGTTGTGGTGTGGATGAACAGTGAAGAAAATTCTAGGTCTAATTGTGGGAAATAATAATTTGCAAATAATATTTGCATTAAAATATGCACACACAAAATTTTATTTGTATGCCTAATATGTCGAAAATGTAAAAGTTTCTTGTCTCATCAAACTCTTTCTTAAAGCAACACTATGTAGTTTTTCAACCTTAAAAAATATTGTCTCTAAAATTATTTCAGTGGTAGAACAACTCTTAACCGGACCATCTGAAATGCCATTGTGCTAGTTTTGTGATAGTTTTGAGGAGCAATTGGGTGGGTTTCGTTGTGAAAACCCGGCAACTCTGCTCGTAGCCTTGGTGCATAGTCGCCAGGGTCGTGGTTTTCACGCACAATTGGGCTGTTTTGAAAATGCAGTTGCAGAGCCGCGAGTTGCGTTTTTTTTTGGGCTACTTTTATAATGTACCGCGGCTGCAAAAAAAGTTTATCTGTAGACAAAGAAAATAAAATTTTAAAATTTTACTAATGTGTAGTATCCTTGAAATGGATAGGGAGAGAGCAGGGCACAAATTAACGCGGGGCTAGTTGTAACACACATGGTTTAAAACTTTCCACAAATGCCAGCATGACAAAACTTGCATTTACTAGTTGCCATATCAGCAATATATATATAGAGAAAAATTTGCACCAAAATTTAAAAAATCTTTTGAAGATATCACTGAATATTTATTTAACCATAGCAAAATTATATTTATTACTCAAGTTATTTTTTTATCACTAGCTGGGTTTAAATCCCAGTTGAGCAATGTGGGGCACATTGTAACACTGCGTTATGTCCCCCTATTAGAACTATGCTATTCTATACTTTTATGAATTCTATTGATAAACCATGAGAAAAAGGTGAATAAAGACCGAGAGTCAATGTTCAGAAATTATTAATTATTATTATGTTTTGAACTGTGCTGTATAGCATGTGTTTTGTGGTGTTTGTTGTCAAATGCAAACATTTCTTTTATTTTTAATTATTAAAAAATGCCATTATTTTATATGAAAAAGTTAATTGTATTTTTTTATTTGAGTATTTTTTAATATATAATATATATTTTTTTGTATTTTAATATTTTAGTTTGTCTTTTTTTGATTAGATCAGATAACATTTTAAGCAGTTGTATGGTCATGTTACAATGTGCCCCACCTTTGGGGCATGTTGTCACATTTCACTTCCATTCTTTTGGGATAAATCAAGAAAAAAGTATACACTGTATTAATGAAACAAAACCACATAAATGTTCCGGACATGTGGGAAATTAATGTGGGAAAAAATAAATACTCTGAACCCCAGGTGAATTTACACAAACTGAGTCAAAATGTGTTACTTTGCGCCCCGTCTCCCTTGCAATACAAGGACGGAGGAGAGATGGTATGGGGGGACGTTTGATGTCACAAACTATTACGTGAGTTTCGTGCTTATAAGTCTGCATGTTTTGCATCCCTGTGTGAATGAACAGCGTAGTTTCGTCTAATACACAAACTCAAACATATGTGAGACTCTCATGTTTTCAACATCTGTCTTCTCAATATATGAGGACATGAACTTTATCTCCAGAACTGCTCTGAGGCACTTCAGATTTTCACCGTTTCATTTGGAAAAAACTTAATGATAAACCATCAAATAAAAATTTGCTTTAACTTGGAAGAAATTTTAACTGAAATATATTACTAAAATATATAGTAAAATGAACTGCTCAGAGTTATAATAATATTACCATTTTTTGTAAGGAATATCATACAACCAAGATATTTTTCATCCTTGGTTTAATATCAAACAGATCAGTCGCATAGCATCTGATTTGACAAAAAATAAAAATGCAATGTTCTGTGGTAAATTAATTGTTATATTTTCATTTAAGATTGATTAATTGATAATTAATTTTTACTGTTTCATTAATTAACTTTATTAAACACAATTGTTTATGGCAAATTTGTATTAAATCATAAATAAAATAGATTTAATGGGGCCCTAAATTAAAAGGTGGCTTAATGCAGTTAAAATGTATTAAATGAAGAGGAAAAATTAAAATGTAGAAAATAATGTGCATATGTTACATATAAACAAGTCTAGCTAAAATTTTCAAAATAAAATTTAAAACAGAATAAATAAAAATAGTATATTAAGGTGCATTATGGGAATAACTCAGCTGTCAGCTGTGAATATGCAGGGGGAAATTGGGCTAGTTATCATTCCTTTTGGGTGGGCTTTTGAGTAAGTTTTGGGATGGAAATTTTTCTGGGACCTGGCAACCCTGCCTAGGTGGAGTTAGCCAACAGCTAACTATAAGACGAAACGATCTAATATGCAAGTCTCAAAACCATGCGGACAACATTTTATTCTAATATACAAATTACACCCATGCAAGCAAAAGAAAAAAGAAGGCTGACATTCTATTGTTCTTTTTTACAGTATTTACGACACTGGTAACAGACAATTGCGCTTATCAACCACATGGGGGCACCGTGAGCAAATGTTCCATGGTGTTGCTTTAAAGGATTAGTTCACTTTCAAATTAAAATTTCCTGATCATTTACTCACCCTCATGTCATCCAAGATGTCCATGTCTTTCTTTCTTCAGTCAAAAATTAAGGTTTTTGATGAAAACATTACAGGATTTTTCTCCATATAGTGGACTTCAATGGCCTCCAAATGATTGAAGGTCAAAATTACAGTTTACAGCGATCCCAGGCTAGAAATAAGGGTCTTATCTAGAGAAACCATCGCTCATTTTCTAAAAAAAAAAAAAAAAGAAAAATTATATACGCTTTAACCATAAATGCTCATCTTGAACTAGCTCTCTTCTTCTTCTGTATTAGAATTCCGGCAGTGTAGACACTGCTAAGCGTATTACTGCCCTCCACAGGTCAAAGTGTGAACTAAATTGTCATATACAATATGCTAGTGCAAGTATATAACAATTAGTTCAAACTTTGACCTGTTTTTTTTTTGCATATACAAATACAAACCCGATTCCACATTTTTTTTTTTTTTTTTTTTTTTACAAAATGAGCGATGGTTTCTCTAGATAAGACCCTTATTCATCGTCTGGTATCGTTTAAAGCCCTTTGAAGCTGCACTGAAACTGTAATTTTGACCTTCAACCGTTTTGGCTCCATTGAAGTCCACTATAAGGAGAATAATCCTAGAATGTTTTCATCAAAAACCTTAATTGTTTTTCGACTGAAGAAAGAAAGACATGAACATCTTGGATGACATGGGGGTGAGTAAATTGTCAGAAAATTTTATTTGAAAGTGAAATAATCCTTAAATTTAAAACGGCCATATTTGAGAAAAAAGTTGAGTAGTTTCCCAGCAAACACTGGTCTGATGGCAACGTTGTGTCCCATTTACTAAAATGCATTCAGATACTTTTGAACATGTACAATTGTCTGGGGTTGCATGTATAATTGGTACTTTGACTTTTAGCTATGTGTAGTTCAATATATAATAATGAATTGATTAATTAATAAGATAACGTCAAAGACGTCCGTTCAAATTTCATTTTGGAACTATTTGTCAACCTTGACGAGACGTGTCGGAGGGATGTCAGCGGTCATTAAACGTCCAAGTTGTTTGCTGGGTTGCATCACTGGATGTTACGGTCAGTCGTTTAACATTTCTATCATAAAACAGTTGATGTATTAATTAAATGTTTCACTATTTACATCTTACCTCATCCTCTTTCAACATTAAATTGTTGATTTGCTCTGGAATTTACACTTTGCTTCTGAAAACAGTAAACCCCGCCTACTTTGATTTGATTGGCCATCTCAATCATTTTAACACTGACGAGTTCTGTCAGACCCCTGAGGTAGACCAGACTAAAACCTTTTAAATTTTTTTGTAATCTTAACAACATACAGAGCACTGCGTAATGGAGTGCAGCAGAGCAGTGCAAGAATTGCAAAACGGGTTCAGGGCAGTGTTGCCAGATTGGACCCAAGTATCGTACCAGAAGCTCAAAATTGTCGTATTTGGAAGAAAATGATCGTACACGAGTTTTAGTATAGATAAATGAACTAAACTAATGATTTTTACAATGGAATGAATCAGTACTGAACTTAAGCTGGACATCACATTATTTTCTTCTAGTTGCTGTACAGCTATAGGCTACTTTGACACAATCTGCATTGTAAAAAGCGCTATATAAATAAAGGTGACTTGATTAAACAAAAGTACAGAATACAGATATTTATGTAGACCAACAACTTTTTTGACATGACCTGCAAATGACCACAATATATAAATAACTAACTTAGTGGGAAACAACTGACCTAAAAGCGCTGCGGCAGAAACGTTAACTTGTGCTCGTGAGATTCATTCTCCACAATAATTGGCTGAGAAGACTTAAAGTGAGATTAGATTGAAGTTCTATGATTACAACGACCATCATTTGAAGTGTCACAAAATTCTGAAATTATCATACATTATGGGATTTTTTGCATTATTGATCGTACATCGTACAGGTCAAAATTATCATACAAATACGATAATTATCACACGCCTGGCAACACAGTTCAGGGTGAAGGGTACTTGTCCCCCTCAATGTCTATGGTGGTTTAGCCCACTAGTCAAATCCTCATAAAATCACAATAGAATTGTGGCTTTTACTCTATGCATATTTGTTTTGAAGGGTTATGATCAGGCATTAAGACCTGTGTTATTATTAGAAAAGATTTCCAGTGCTGGAGAGACCTAAGCAAGAACCGGAAAGGACTGAAAATGGACGCAGAGGTTGTTTTTTCTGTTCCATACCATATGTGAGTAACATTGGTTTCACAGAAACAAGATATGCTGTTGTAATGATAATTACAGGACAGTTTTGAGTGTCATTGTTTGAATCTGTGCTGCTGGCAACTTACATCAAACTCTTGCTTGTATAGATGTGTACTGTATGTTCATTTTTTGTTCTTTCTTGTCGTTCGTTCATCATCTTTAATTTGCTTTGCTATTATAAAGAGACATCCACATATACAAGCCACTTTCCATAACAACTGTTTGGTCTAAGGATATCAGTAGTGACATTAAACTTTATTTACTGATAAAATTTGGGAATCAATCACATTATCCTCAAAAAAACCCCCCAAATCATCAGATGATCCATTGGAAACTACTGCATAGACTGTCTCCTTTAAAACGTTTCAATATGCATCTGTCATCTTCTCCGAACTGTAATTTGCGTCCGCCGAGAGCACTAGGTACATGTTTGCAGTTTTTTCTGGGAATGTTCTGCACTTGTTTCTTTCTATTCTCAGCTTGCTCATGACATATAATTCCTGTTAGATAAAGATATGGTTTTAACTCCAGAACTTTTCTTCTGAGTAACTTCTCGGAATTGCCATTGTCTTCGCAACAGAGAAACTTACTTTTAGCTGCTTTCACTGCTGCTAAGAAAATGTTAGTCAGTGGTTGGATTCCTCCAAATACGATGAGCAGGCGTGTATGGGCCTTATCTTTGCTGGACATTATTTCTTTGGAGCTGTCAACAGCTCGCATTCATGGAGTAAAGTCAAAGACTTTAAAGACTTGGAGCGCTACTTTTGATGTTTTTAAATCCTTTCTTTCTTCTTTTTGATGTAAAATTATTAATGTATTTTATATCCATGTATTTTATTTATTTTTATTATTTTTATTTTAATTCTTGATTAGGTACTTCACTCTATACTTTTGTCACTGCAATGTCTTGTAATTTCTCAGCACAGTATAAGTGGGGGTGGGGGGGCTGCATTCTGATGTTGTATCCTTTTTATTTAAATGATTATTCAATAAAAACAATTATTCACAAAAATAAAGAGACATCCACTCTTGAATTGCATGTTCGTGCATTTTGGGGGCGGAGCAATGAAGGGAGGGGTGTGTTTGTTTGGGTTGATTTCAAATATCAACAGTGTTTCTCAGAAATCAATTATTGCACATTTAAGTACGCAAACGTGGCAGAATACTTCTGTACCTGCAGGCGCCAATTAATTAACAGTCACTGAGATGAAACTTTAGTATTTTTAGGTATTACAGATCTCCAAGATTATTATTGCCACTGAATCAATGAAAACTACAAAAGATACATTTTTAAAATAGTGAACAGAAACAGAGTCTCTACATTTTCATTTTTTTTTTTTTTTTCATTTTTTATTTTAAGTTCATTCCTTTTAACCACATATTTAGCAGTCAACATCAAAGTAGCCCAATTCTTAAAAAGTAACAGCATAGAAATGTCCATTTTTGATTGGATGTAAAACAGACATAAGCCTCTTTCGTTTAGCTTACAAGAGGCAGTATATGTTCAAGGGTGAGCGTGTGCACGCACACGTTTGTGTCTTTATGTATATTTGGAAAGGTGTGAAACACCTGAGACGCAGTCACGATAAGTGGGAATGACTGGCGATGGGTTCATTTCAGCCATCAGTTTCTGATAACATCTATTGTTTTCATACATTTGTATGTCTTAAGGCTTTAGCCGTTTCGTACTCTACGTACGGTACATAACCAATATATACAAATCAAAAGAAGTACATCTACCCCCCGCGGTGACATCATTGACTGTGACAAGCGCAGCACCGGGACAAAGTAAGGGTTCGTGTTAAAGCGGGAATTCACATCTGTGTGAGTGACAGCACCATATAGTCTTTCACGTAACATTCATAAGTGCAACACGTTAGCTATGTCCCGCCACTGGTGTTCACAGAAGACGGCATATGAGAGGAGTGACGCAGACTCAGAAAGTCGGGAGGGAAAAAAGGTGGAACTACACAGAAAGCAGAGTCTACTTCGTTGGGAGTGGGTTGTGAGAAACTTCAAGACACCAATTTTTAACAAGACACAATCTTGAGAAGGAAGTTCACTTTTTGTTTGCACTTTTTAAAACACTTTTTAACAAATAAAAACAAGACAAAAAAGCATGACAATACAAAAGGCATACAGACCCAAACCCCTTGCCCTCCCAAAGAGAAAAAATAAAATAAAAAAAAATAGAAGAAAAATCAAACCCTTTCTCTCTGTCTGTGGACAGTGACGTCACAAACTAGCAAACATGTATATATACACAGTACACACCACCCTCCCCCCTTTCCAAAATACACGGTGCTCTAATGCTCTCATGGCTACAACTCACACAAGTTTTATACTTTTTATTTATTTATATATTTTTTTGGGATTTAAGATTTTTAAAACTACCCAACAGCAGCATTCCATATGTAAAGAATGAACAATCCGATTCGTTTAAATTCCATTTTTGGTGCATCAGTCTAAAAAATTATATATTCTACAATTCAAGATGTCACTTTGTGATGCAACAGTACATTCAAACAAACAGATCCTTCACTAGGCTCCTTACAGAACCCACTTGACTCACTAGTGTTATAGGAAAACACTTCTCCCTAGTCCGATCAGGCACGATAATAACAGGCTACTGATCACCCACTTTCCACAATCGCAGTGCCACCAACAAACTAACAAATACGCCCAATCATATTTTTTAATGCAGTTTATATTACTTTTTTATGTTTTTTTTTTTTTTATTATTATTTTTTGTTTAAATCGACACACTTTCATTTTGTGCAGGAAAAAATAAAGTTTTTTTTGGCTCTACGAGCACAGAGTTAGAATTCAGGATGTGTAAAATAGGTATATATTTATAAGTTTCTATATATAGTGCAAATCAACTACACATTGAAACTAACGATAAGGAGAACTGAAGCAACTAAGGCAAACACTACTTAAATATATTCTCATATATATATATATATATATATTTATAGTCTATGTTTTAACATATAATGTAGAACAAATATAAATACTTCATCGATATACGTACATATAGGGTAGATATCTCTCTTTTTCTGTGAACTATATACACATCATGACTACATTTAGCTGAAATGGTAAATAGCTGGGTAGCAGGAGTGAAACTGCAATGCAGTGCTGCAGTCACCGACAAACACACACACACTCACACTCTTACAATGAGCCTGATGGCGCAGGAGCAGAGAGGGCTCAGTCGCTCCTACAGTAGGTAATCTGAAGCCTCAGACCTTTGTATCAGTGTCTGCAGTCCATGCAATAACGCAAAGCTCTGCTATACCATGGAATGTGCTTCTAGAATTGCCCTTGTACTTCTAGGGCTAAACAGTCGAGAGAAAAGAAAACGGACAAACATGAAGAAGATGCATCACACACAAAAAAACGCCACTGTCCTTAGAGAGAGAGGAAGAGATACCTGAGATCCAGACGTCAACCCTCTTCCCACCCCCGTTTCATAAACCCAACCCACAAACCATTCGAAGAATCTCATGCTGCAAACGCTTCAGTCGTTTCGCCCCTTGGTTGTAGTACTAAAATTCAAGATGGCAGGACAGGGGGGGCATTTAAAGTATAGCATATGCTTAAAAAACTACAACAAACAGAGATTTTCTCGTTTAGGGATCCGTCGGTAAGTCCAGTTGAGGGGTGTATTGCTACCGCCCTGATGATTTCGCACAGCATGAGTATTATGAGTGCTTGCTGGGTAAAACGAAAGGAGGAAACAACAACACGTCAGTGATTTCTGCCCGTGCGGTGACGGGAGTGTCGGGTATTAGACAGTGCAGGTAGATATTTTTTGTTTAAGACTAGCTAACACACTACGTCTGATACATCACTAAAGTAGCTGCAGTCCCTTCGGAGAGACGTTTTAGAAAACAAAACGACATGACAGCACATCTTTTGACACAAAGCGATCCTTGCCTGTACGGTAGAAGTAACCCTTTTGCTCTGATCTCGCAGCTTTCCCAAATCCGGTCCTTGGTTATTACGCGGGACGAGGCAAAGCTGGCTTCAGACGAGTGTAAAAAGGCCACTCCTTCGGACGTTGTCATCTAAGTGCAAAATACCATGCTCTGGTTGGTTAGCTAACTGGTCAGATGACCCAGCCCTGTGTCTGGACGGTTCAGTTTTTGATTGAAGGAACGTAAAGGGCTGCGTAAGACAGCCTGGGTTCGATTGTCCCAGAGTGCGACAGTGACTAGGCAGTGGGTGTGGTATGGTACACATTCTTCATCTGGCTATGAGGTCTTTAAGGGTCTTTTGAGGGTCTTTCGGGAATGAGAATGTCCCAAATCGTGTGCCTCTCTCCAGGATGGTGGGATGGGAGCAAAGGCAAATGGGTGGGAAGATCGGATTGGTGTGGTTTGGTGACGAAGGGTCGGCCTTTTCTCCCAGTTAGTGCTGCATATATGAGGTCTGGATGGTGGGTGGCACATCCAAATTCCAATACTTTCTCCGTGCTTCCTCCTCTTGACTCGCACTCGCACGCATAGACTGGATTTGTCAGAGCAAGGGAAAGACCTTTTCATTGTTTCGGTCATGAAGGAGACAACACCGTTCAAGTATTAGAGGAGGACCTGGCTGAAGGTGATTGGAGGTTCAGGTTGAAGTAGTGGGAGATGAGCGGCTGAGGAACCGGGGTGATCTGTGCTCTTATAGACTGCAGCCCAGCGCTGGGCTCTTCTCCTGAGGGTTGGCGAGGCGACGGAGACTGGCACTGGAATAGCCTTCATCGCTGCAGCTACTGCGCAAGCTTCCCCGCTCGTCCGAGTCGCTTACGCTGCTGGTGCTCCACTCCAGGTCTCCCAGCAGATAGTCTGTTCCTTCCACGTCAACATCCACCTCTTCTGCAAAGCAAACACAAGTAAAGAACATCTTATGAGCATGGTGCTAGTATACTGTAAATGCAAAGTAAATCACTTTGGTAAAAAGTCTCTCTGAAATGGCAGCAACAACAACAAAATTGATACTTATCGCTAATGAAAATCTACACATTTCATTAAAGGCCCGCTGAAGTGTCTTGGAACGCACAGCGTTATTCAATGTGTTGACATAATTTCAACTGAAACAGGAAGATGGGGCGGGACATATCGAACAGCTCTGCCCCTTTTTCAAAATAGCCAATGGCGTTTTGTTTATACCACATCTCGGCCAGTGACAAGCGCCAGTGAATCGTTTCCCATCCTCTATATTGTGCACTATGTGCCATTCACCATGTAGAAACTAGTAAATGTGTGAACAAATGACCGATTTCAGCTGCAGCTTTAGCGTCTGTGTAGGAGGGGGCGGGACTTCAGATTCTAGAGAGCATTTGATTGGACAGGAGATCTGACAAGAAGCTGAAGTGTGATGTGATGTCATAAAAAATCTGTGGTCCAGTTTTGCGGAAGTGAGGGACTGTAAGATTTGAATGCTTAGATCTCCTAAATGTGAATTTTGTTTTGGAACACAAGGCAGTGGTCTCAAACTGCTGGCTTGCGGCCATTTATTGCCCGCCCTGCCCCTCCACCCGGCCCGCAACTGATCTCAAAAATAAAACATAATCCAGCCAGCTAAATTATTATTATTTTTATTATTATTCTCAGCGTCAATTTAAACCACCGAAACGCGTCCAATGCTACCAATAACCGTTACCGATGATCAAACGGCATCTTGGACAAATGTGGCTCAGCTGTGTGAGCAAGCTCTGCCAGGTGTCTGGCAAGAAATAGAATTGTGTACAAATGTATTCAGGGATTGCATTTGTTCAGTACAGTGTTGTTCAGTGCAAGATTTTGATGTTATTTAAGCTAAAATAAAGTAAGGGAAAATATTTGCACTAACTTTTAAAACCGTATGATAGAGACACTGCTGTTTAAATTTTTTGTTAAGAAAATAGTTTAGGAATGAAATTTGAAGTAAATGAGAAATAATGCAAAGGAAAGTAAATTTTCAGAAATTTTGGGCTTTCTTGCGCTTGAATATTAAAATGGCCCACCTATGAGGTGTCAATCACAGCAACGGCCCTCGGCCAATTTGAGTCTGAGACCCCTGCCTTAAGGCTAACATATTAATACTAAAAGCTAAAAAAAAATTTAGATTTTGATTTCAGGGGGACTTTAACAGTAAGTCGGGTCTATGCACCATGCACAGGGATGCGCTATAAGTGACTTTACTATACAATAGTGGAAAAAATGTATTTACAAAGGTGTTGAAATCCAAGCGAAAGATCATTTTATTTTAACATGTTTATTATATTATATTATATTATAACTATATATTATATTATAATACAATTTATATTATTTATACTTCATATTCTTAGGATTGTATATTCCTTCTTTTTCAGTAGTTTATTGCAGAGTGAGAGCAAACAATTATGAAAATCTACAAAAACTATGAAAAATTATATGAGATTAATTTTGATTAGATATTTGAATCAAAGGCCCTAATAAAACTGGTAGAGCATGGTGCTAGCATGTAATATATACTATACTGAATGAACAGTGAATGCACAGATGGTGAATTCCACTATACAATAATGGAAAAAAAATGCATTTCTGTGAAGAAAAAAAAACTTACAAAGGTGTTTCAAAGCACAAGATCATTTTTTATTAACATATTATACTATATTATATCATATTGCATTATATTATGTTATAAATTATTATTATTAAAAATATATAATTTATCAAGATATGTATTATATTATGTTATATTATAATTTACAAATAGATAATTTAAATGATTTATAAAACTATTTATTATATTATATTACATTATATTATTTACACTTAATAGAAGCAATTACCTGTTGTTTTTCTTTATTATTATTATTCATAGTTTAGTCATTTATTGGTTGTAGTTTTTCCCCCAATAAAATGTGTTTTTTTATTCAAATAATCAATAGGTTAATGGATTATTATCACAATAGTTGTTATGCAGCTCTAGGCTAAATGTAAATGTAAAAACACAAGACACTTTGCTTAGACAATAACACAAACCACAAAGGTTTGACGGTTGACACGCATGTCTGACAGTGTGTCTACACTGCAAGCAAGTAATGGTGACATGACAAACAAGATTGATCACGCTATAATCAATGAAGCAGTCAACAGTGCACACTTTCATAAAGGGAGCGATCTAGTATTGCTTTGACGTGTCATTTAGCTTGCCTAATAAACATTCATATTAACATCATCTGCCAAATTTTCCTTGATAATGCTCCTCTTGTGTCACATACTCATCCAATTTTATGCTGCATTTTTTCCTTTAATGTTAAAAAATCTATTCACATGCATATCATTTATAATTACGTGGAAACTGCATGGTGTGAGCTGTAATTTCGTTTAAGACTTGTTTTCAATCGATTGTTTTTTAAGGTTATAGCATTTTCATGTGCATTTTGAAGTGTGCTACGTTTAGTCAATCTGGCCCATTATCTCCATGGCAACATTCCAATTTATGTGTTAAAGCATTCATCATAGTGCTGCATGCTACAATCTGTCTACGTGCCATCTGTTTGTAGGACAGGCCACAGCATATACAAAATAAACTCCCCAAGACAATTATTTGTCTGAATTCTGAGAAAAACCATGAGAGCCTACTGTGTGATCATCCAACTTCCACCGTGTGTCCGCAAGTGAACCTGAATCTGGTGCGTGATGGGAGTGTACAGTCTGTAAATGACAACCGGTTCGAGGTAGAAGCATTTCCACTAAAAAACCTTTTACGAGCAAAGGGCTTTTAGGTATTTTTAAAGTGTTCTTAGAAACCTCAAATAGATCTGGTTGTTTTCAAGGTAAATAATGCATGTATGACAATGTGACAAATGCATAAAAACAAGAATTACTAAAATAAAGGAATACAATTCCTACTTCACCATTTATGTTTAATGTGTACTAAATAAGCAGTACACGTTTCGACATGTTGCAAAAGCAAACAGTTCAGTTCCTATGTTTGTTCTATAGCTTTACATTTACCATCTATCCACATTTGTTTGACTTTTGTGTATTCTGTTGTCAATTTTCCTATCTGTATTCATTAGGGGTGTGACGAGACACTACCAAAATAGGCAGATAAAAAAATGAATTAAAAAAAAATCTATGGGGTATTTTGAGCTGAAACTTCACAGACACATTCAGGGGACACCTTAGACTTATATTACATCTTTTTTTAAAAAGTTCTAGGGCACCTTTAAAAATAGTGTGTAAAAACCTTGTCTCGTTCTCATGAATCTCGTGTCTCGTCTCGTCTCGTGAGCTACCCGTCTCGTCACACCCCTAGTATTCATGTTTGCTTTGTAATTAATATTTTACATTTAACTTACATTTACATTTAAATCCAAACTGAATGAGCACTGTGCTGCATCCTACAGATTGCACTGTATCATCTTATTTATTTTTTCTCCTCTTTTATTATTTCTTTTAAAAACATTTTAAACATAACATTATTGTTATTTGTTATGATTATTTTTTAATGTAAAGTACTTTGAATTACCATTGTGTATGAAATAAACTCACTTTGGCTAATTTTTAAGGATATGGCAGGTGGAATGTGTGACATTCTGTAATGATTTGCAATTGCAAATTTTTCATCATGCTCAGGAAACATGAGGTGCACCCACATCTGTCAAAAAATGTACTGATAAACTGATATAACAACCAGACCATTTAGTTGGCTGGTATTTTGAGAGTATTGGCTCTGGCCACTGAAAATCCCAAAGAATGAAATCATGAGGAAAAATATATCAAAATGCTTTGAATTACAGTCTTAAGTTTCAAACTGGCTGACCCCCCAGCGTGAGTTTTTTTAAGGTGACCGTTATTTAGAACGTATCACTTTATGGTTTCCATGGTGACGCGTCATTGCTTGTTATGTGACACACCGCAGCACTGTATGAATGATGATCTGCTTTCATTTAATTTTTCCTTTTTTATTCAAAATATTCACAAATTTGTTAACTATAGCATGAAATATCTAATATTCCGATTGCCAAATATGTGCAAGTGGATGTGTTTTGCTGTTTAAACACCTACATAACGATCGTGTTAGTTGAGCCATATGAGCGATGGGCGCCGCCATGTTAGTTTGCACCGCGCAGAGAATCGGATATGTTGGATTTACAACCCGTGAATTTATCCACTTCTCCCGAAATACATGAAACTAAGTGTGCCGGTGAACTGGGGAAGAATAGAGTAAGCTTTTAAGTTACTTTCACAATGTGTATCTGATATGAATTAAACGTGTTGTCAAGTTATAATGGAAAGGGTTGTTATTTCCGCTTCTATAGACATCATTGTGTATTTTACAAACTCTAAATATATTGTTTTGTTAGTACTCATGTGTATTTAAATGTCTGAAACCTGAAATGAACATTATTTGGTTGAAAACACTGCATATATGTGATATATGAAAAGCGGTGCGCGCGTCCGTCTCTGGTTTAGCGCCAGTTAAAGCGCGCACGCACATTTGAATTTGGCAGTTGCACTGAACGTTCTAATCACACCGGTGTGATCGTACGCGTCAAAGGGTTAAAGGGTAAGTTCAACCAAAAAATTAATAAAATAAAATCTGTTCATAAAGAGTCTCTTCAGAAAATTTGGACTCAAAATCAAGTTTTCAAAATCAAAAGATGAACAAACAACTTTCAGGTTTGGAATGACATGAAGGTGAGTAAATGATGACAGAATTGTCATTTTTTGGTGAACTAACCCTTTAAAATGTAATAATACAGAAAAATGTTCGAAGCAACATTTACTTTTTCGTTTCATCCTTTAAAACTGTGGTTTTATACTTAAGCACATATGTGACTAATTCTACATGGGATGTGATGTCATGTGAGCCGCTCATACATCTTTTTTTCTAGGTAGAATATGGCAAGTCTTTTAAAGACTGTTTTCACACTTGGAGTGAATCTTTGGTCGAAACTCACAAATCAAATTAATGGGCAACTATTATCTGGGATTAAACATGTGATTTTTGTTTACCAGCCCAAATCCTTAATCATTAAAGTACCAAAACCCATACATGAATTTATGTGTCTGGCTCTGCCAGTTGAATTGGAACATGCATGCTAAACCACATGTTATCTGATAACTTTTGAAGTCTCTAAGACTATGTTAAAACAGTCAGCCCAATTCTGATTATTTGTGAATCCGATTGGATTCTGATCTAAATTATTGACTGTCCACACCATGTATCGCAACTGTTCATATCCAATTTGTGTGTCCCGTGGTGCTTTTTCGTTTGACACATTATCTGTGTTGGTTTTTAGTTTCTATGGCAATGATGTTGTGTTGGTATGGACGGGTTGGACCGGTTTGAAACATGTTTGATGCCTAACAATATGACAATGTGTAGCTGCTGTGCTGGACTACTACATGTCATGAAGCAGCAACAGAAATGTAGGAGGCTAAAGGGGCGGTCACACTGCACTATTCGTTCCATTGACTTCCATTCAAACGCATGCGAATGCGTCAGACCGGAAACGCAAGCTCGTGCGAAGAATTTCGCATTTCGCTGCGTTCCAAAGTTCAAGTTTGGTGAACTCTGACCTGCGAATTCGCATCACGTGAAGACGTGCGACCAGTAGAAGATCGATTCGTCACGGCATGGCTGAATTAAAAGAATTATATTTTTTGCAGTAAAGTCGAGTAGGTTCTATATTTTTACATTTTGAATGTATTGCTTTAAGTTATGTGTTGAATTCATGTTTATAAAAAACACATTGTAGACCATGACGTCATATCACGACCGTACCACGACAGCATCCGAATAAATTTCGCACGTTCAAAGTCTAGTGTGACCGCGGCTTAACACGCACGGCTTTATTCCATGCTGCCGTTTCCATCACACAATGAAAGAAGTAAAAACACCTTATCATTGGACCATGGAGATGTCTCCATTATATTATCATTTTTTGCGTGACCTGCACATAGACAACGCAACACTACCTGTTCTGCAACGACATCTGATGCGTTTACATTTTGAGAAAGTGAAATAGACAGAAAAGCTATGCGAAATCTGATCAGAGCTGTCAGACTGACACAGATTTCCAGAAATGACATTTGAATTAGATTTCAAACCACATGTGAATGTAGCTTGAAATGGATTAGAAAAAATAATTTTCATGTGATTTTTTTTGTCATTCACACTTTCTAAATATGATCAGATTCCAATTGGATATGCAAAAAAGTCAGGTTTGGACTGATAGTCTGAATGAGGCTTACGACTTTAAGACCCTTGTTGACCATAAACGGGAATACATACCTTGGTCGGAGTCGGATTTATCCGAAGAGATGGTGGAGCCCATGCTGTCCATACGTGTGCGTTCCACACCCAGCTGCTCCAGGCGTCTGCGCAGGTGCCTTTGTTCTCTTTGCAGCTGGTCTATAGTGTGCTGGGCCTTCCGCTCGCCATCTTCCAACCTCTGCAAAGACACAAGATTTTTTTAAAGAAATTAATACTTTTATTCAGAAGTTAAAGACAGTGTTGCCAATTGCTTTCAGCTGAAAGTAGCTAAAACTGGTCGCTGATCTATATAAATAAAAATATAGATCAGTGGGCGAGTCACGGAATCTAGATAGATCTAGATTTGAGCCCCAGGCTTTTGAAAAAAGTCTCAAAGGTTTGAAATAACTTGAGGGTGAGTAAATGATGACAGAATTTTCATTTTTGGGTGAACTATTCCTTTAAAGTTTACTAATGTTAACAAATGGAACCATATTATAAAGTGTTACTAAATTGTTTATTGTGAATATTATAAGATTTTATAAATTTAATTAAACAGGGTTTTTGGTGCCTGCCAAAATGAATCTTTGTTCTGCCAAATATTTATTTGTTCATTTATTAGATTAATGTGATGATGGCCAGCTGCTTTAAAACACTCCTGTGAGTGTTTGTGTAAGCGCTCTGTGAAGAGCGTCAAAGGTTTCTATTTACAACCAGTTTTTGCAGCATTGAGCTTTGAAGCCAATCACAGACATATATGTTGAGCCTGTGAACGAAATGGCCAATCTTGTGTTTTAGAATCCACTTAACACCACTCAAAACGGTGGAGTGGTTTTGTTGAGTGCAAGATCTGCATGCTCACAAATCCTTTCATTGTAACTTGCAAAATAATACATCTGCCACTTTTTCTATGTAATGTGTTATATATTGGACATTTTATTACTAACTTTTCAGTTACTAATCAGTCACTCAGTGATTTTTTACATATAAATGTACAGATTTTTAAATATAAAATAGTTCTAAGCACTTTGTTTTATGATCAGTCCTGACAGTGATTATTTTTATTTCATGAATAAATATGATAAGTTAATATTACAAACTGTTTCTTTGCATTTATTTTGGATTTATTGTCAGTACTGGGCTCACAGTTCACATGGGTAGGGTACTTTGTACTGTGTGTGTGTGAATGACAGTGTTCATCCGCCACCACCAAGACCAATTTTGACCCTGGAAAAACCCTGTTAAGCAGCTCACAGGAAGTTTTAAGCACTTCGGATCACTGCATTTCAGTCTTCTGAGAATCTTCTTGTGCTTTAATGCCACCAAACAATATTAACTACCAAGGGGACGTTGGCACATACCTTGATGTATCCCTTAGCCTTCATAAGTAGGCTGAGGGTTGTGTGCCTGTTTGAGTCTGGTCCTAAGGGCACGAGGGATTTCAAGCGTTCCAAACACAGTCGTAAATGTGCCCTCCTGGGTGGTTGATGTGAGGAAAAGAGAGAAAGAGAGTGAGTCATCAAAGCAATGCAACTACAACAACATATTCAATAAGCAGTAGAAACAACATGAATGATATAAACAAGAAGAATGTGACTGCAAATTTAATACATTTCAGTTTCTTCCTCACATAAAAGTATAGGAAGAACTCAAACGACTTGGAATATAGTGCATGAATCATACCGACTAGTTTCATCATAATTCTGTGTCATTTTTGAAGCAAGAAAGGTTCAGTTTCTGTTCATTATAACTGCATGGGATAAAAAACAAAGCACAAACTATTTTCTTCAAAAAATCTGTTACACAGAAGAAAAAGTCAGCTTTTTACATTCTCAACTTTCTTTAGTGTGTAATGTGTCTGTTTAAGTATCAAAAAGGTCTGCGAAGTTACAAAGCACAAAGTCACTCCAAAAGGAGTTATTCTCTATACAAGTAAACACTGTTTTTTGAACTTCCTAAAATGCCTCGATTGCAGTCATTGAGTTTTCTTCCAGGAACGTTCAGGCCTGGTTGAGTTGCGTTAGTGTGTTGAAACTCGCGGTTATGCTAAGGAGCGTGATATTTCTGAAACACGCTCAATGTGGCCGACCAATCAAAACACACTTGTCCAGCCGACCAATGAGAGCATATTGTTTTTGTTTTTTTTGGAAGGAGGGGCTTCATAAAGACAGGAACTAAACAGAGCATCACTGACAGAGAGGTGCTGCAACAATGTAAAATATGTGAAAAATTATGTGTTTATGAACATTCAAGCAGGAAAACCTATTCAAGTAGACCCCAAAAAAAAACAATTAAGACTTTGAAAAAGGGCATAATAGGTCCTATTTAATAATGTGAAATGCCTAACATGCCACTGAATAAGCCCATGAATATAACATCAAGACATTATTATGCTGGCATTCACATGGTACGAATACAACAAATACACCGGTTATTTAAATAAAGATCAATAAGTTTATTCCGCTAAATGCTACTCTAACTTCCTTCCTCTCTCCTGTGTGCGAACGGGATTCACAGCTGCTGGGGTGTGGTGATGATAGGTGCCAGCGGCCACATGACCTGTTATGCAACCTGCCAGAAACTGCAGACTGCTTTGCTTTGCTGCTGTATTTGTATGGAGGCGTGGGTCACAACCCAACTATTTTACTGCTGCTGCTCAGCGGCTGCATATGAACGTCTGCATATTAGCAATGCGTGTTCTGCCAACAGATAAGTGTGTACGTGTTAGCTGCAGCTCTTCGTAAGCTACTATAGTTAAGCATGTAATAATTTAGTAACACTTTACAATAAGGTTCATTAGTTAACTACTTGTTGTCATGAACTAAGAATGAACAATACTTCTACTGTTAATTTCAACATTTACTAGTACATCATGGAAATCAAATAATGTATTTGTTATCATTAGTTAATGCACTGTGAGTTAGTTAATGCACTGTGAGACAAAAAAACTAGGTTCCAGTTGTACCAAAATGCACACTAAAATATGCTATAATATAATAGTATAATGTGAAAAAATATAGTATAATGTGAAAACACTGATATGAAATAGTGTCCAACTGTGTTTCTCTTAAAGTGTTCACCCAAAAATTAAATTTCTGTCATTATTGGCCGGATCATCATTGCTTTCTTGGGAGATAAAAAACCCTCTCGGATTTCATCAAAAATATCTTCATTTGTGTTCCGAAGATTTGGAACGACATAAGGGTAAATTAATGACAGAATTTTCATTTTTGGGTGAACTAACCCTTTAAATGTTGCTGCAGCAGTTCAAGGCCAGTTCAAAGCAAATTATTAAAATGAATGTGCAAACACAGGGTAAATAAGAGCAATATCATACTGCCAAAGAACAAGGTTGTGTGTACACCTGCCTCTCCAGCAACAAGCGCTGGAGAACACACCCAGACAAAGGGTAATGTTTGCACCACTGCTCGACGCTTAAGTGGTCTGAAGGTCGGGAATACTATTACATAACTTCAGAATTTGCCACCAAAGTGGTGACATAACCTAAGTGGCCTGGTGTTTGTTAAGCAAATACAGACTGCGTATGCCGTCCGCCATTTACACACAATGGGTGTTGCTGTCACGGGGTCAGTCACAGTACGCTCAGATTAGTTTCTCTTTCTCATCCGTTTTCTCTCCTCGTACGTAGTGTTTGAAAGTTTAGGGTCATTTTTTTTTTTTTTTTTTTTAAGAAGTCAATATTTTTATTTTAAGGATGCATTCAACTTTGAACTATTAATCAAAGAATCCTAAAAAAAAAAAATTGGTCTCACAAAAATATTAATCGGCACAACTGTTTTCAACAAATGTTTCTTAAAATGATTTCTGAAGGATCATGTGACAGTGAAGACTGGAGTAATGATGCTGAAAATTCAGCTTATTTTAAATAGTAATAATATTTCACTATATTGCTGCATTTTTGATCGAATAAATACAGCATTGGTGAGCATTAGAGACCTCTTTTAAAAAATTTTTTTTAAAAATTCAAGCAACCCCCAAGCTTTTGAATGGTATTGCATATGGAACAGGATATTCCCTGTCCAGAGTCACAGCATGAACTGTCTCTACCAAAAAAAAAAAAAACACCCCAGTTCTGTGGGACACGCTATATCTGTTCTACCATGATCCTTTAAACAGGTCAGCCTCTCTCTATTCGACCATATGACTTTTAGCATAAATCACCATCCTCTCCCGGCCTTTGACTTCTGACCTCTAAGTAATTGTCTTAACCCCACTGGAGAACAGTACATGCCAAGGCCTGTGTAGCGGCCTGGAGCTCAGGTTTCAGATCTAAACCCTCTCTCAAGACAAACAGGCCACGGCTATGCGAAGTCCATCTTGAGAACAAACACACCGCCTTGCAGGCAAATTTAACCTGTGCTTATGTTTGAGATGGTGTGTGTCTGCTATTGTGGCTCCTGTTGACTGAAAAAACATTGTTTACAGCAGTTGTTTGCATATTCTCTTAGGCAACCCTGCACTGTTAAACTATAAAAACAGCCTGTCCCTCTGCCTATAGGGTGAGTGTGTGTATGACATTTGGCCCATAACTGGTGCAGGGTAAAAATGCATGCCATGTGTGACATTGAGGTCACTGGGACAAATGTAACAAATGTAATGCATCATCATTTGTTGCAATATCTGCACAAGCGCCATGGCTTAATGTTGAATAACTACTAGGCCACAGTACTAGCCTTGTTATATTTTTTTTGAACCAGAGAAGTTCACGGCCACATGAATCATCAAAACACAGCTGTGCTGGTCTCACATCAGACATGTTGGCCATTTATTCAAATCTGCATCACAAATGCACTCCCACTCGAGTTGCTTTATGAATATCAACACTGGACTCCATTTTGAGCCAGTGTGAAACAAAAGCATAGACATGGGGAGCCTCGTTTTCCTTCTTTGGCTGGATTTTTCTAAACCATAGATGAAAGCCACTCTTCAGAAATGAATAGCAGATCAGTTGTCCAGAGCACTGTGACCTCAGAGCTTCAGTCTGATGTATGCAGAAAGAGACACACTTCCCTAGGCACGAATGGGAGGGGTGTGCATCTTAAGCTGTGTGCATTGTTAGGAGTGTAAAGTCAAAGTCCAGACACCCTGGTTTTGCTTATTGCTAAGCCTGACAGCATGTATTATTCAACGCGTTCGGGCAAGATGAGCTCAGAGCTCGGTGCGTGTTACCCAAACCTACATCGCGCTGGTGACGGAGACGTTAAGCCTGGTTCATTAGCGAGATCTTTCTCATTCAATATTTCAGGTCACCCATTTATTGAGGGTTTATCTCTAGGTCAAAGCTGAATGTATACATCAGCCGATTGACTGACCTTAATACTTATCTCTGAGCAACATCTGGGTGCTAGTGGACACACGTGAAAAGAAACGGCTCCAAAAAGTCTGAAATATGGCATTCGGTCACATTCCCTGGTCATTTAGCTTTTAATTACAGAAGTTTAATCTTAATCTTATCAGCAAGGGTGTAATGAGGTATAATCCTGCAAGCTTACAGATAAGAACTAACAACTGTGACAATAGCATGAAGGTTATGAACATACCTGTTCTTCTCCATCTCGTTGTGTGTAGACCTGCAGAGACAGAAAGAGGAAGATGTTAGGAATTTTTTTATTTACATTTATGCATTTGGCAGACGTTTTTATCTAAAACGACTTGCATTACATTTAATCAGTTCATGCATTCACTGGTAATCAAACCCATGAGCTTGGCATTGATAGCAGATAGATTCTTAAATTTAGGTTAAAATCTGAGAGCTTTCTGTCCCTCTGGTGATAGCTACACAACTACCACTTTGACGCTTCAAAAAGTTCATAAAGAGATTGTAAAATTAATCCATATGAATTGAGAGCTTTAATCCAAATTTTCTCAAGAGACAAGATTGCTTTATATGATGAACAGACTGAATTTAGGCCTTTATTCACATATAAATATTCATCATTCACACATCAGTTGTGGTAAACGGAAGCTCAAGCATGTATGCTTGATGCGTGCGGGAATGTCACATGCAGTAATGCCCTGGCAACTGCCCACAACAACTTAGCATTATATCAGCAGTTTTAATAGAAAAATGTTAAAAACTAGTTTTTATATTCAGTCAGATAGAGGAAATGACACAGGAAATTAAAGCAAATTTTAAATTAGTTTAAAAATAAAAATATTTTAAAGTAATATTTTAATATTAAAATAATAAATCAAATGTTTAGGCATATATTAAGAATATAAATATTATATAGACTGTCAACTATTATAAATATTTTACAGACAATATTTTAATATTTTTTCAATGTTATTTAACAAAATGACAATTTAGAAGCCAATTATTACATTTTAGGGGGAAATAAATGTCATCTCCATGATATCACATATTTTTCACACAATATAATAAATAAAAATAAAATAAATAACTCCCCTTACAAGGGGATCCTCATATTTGGGGACTCAACTTCAGGGGGGGGGGTTAAACCCCCCTGAACTAATGGACAGGCTAAGGCTCCAACATCACCTCCATGTTCTTAGGACTGAAAGGCACACAGAGACCACTGTGCTCACTGCTGATTTGAATGTTCAGTACAAAGGTGAACTGGTGTCTGTGTGTGTACGTGTTGTAAAGGCTATATAGGAACAAACTCCAAGATTTTAAGGGCCTCTGGGCTTGTTTAGTGGATGCAGGAGTTGCCAAAATGCTAATTACTGATCGCAAATGTACTCTGTCCTCTGTGTGTGTCTCTCTCTCTCTCGCTACGTTCGCAAAATACATAGAGGCCCTTGGCCCTGCTTAGCAACAGTAACTAGAAACACAAGCCTGAGACACAAGACGGTGGTGGGGGGTAGAGTCCTCACACACCATGTGAATGAAGGCTCGCTTCACAGAGGCCATTTCTAGATCAACAGAGAAGTGAAAGAGAGGCAAAGCAGAGGAGAGAAAGATGAGGGAAAACAAGAGCTCAATAGACAAGAAGTCCAATATCGTTTTTGCTGCCTTAAAGTCATAACAAACTGATGATAAAATTCATGAGATTAGCGCACATGAATGCACCACAACGTCATAGCTACCATTGGGAGCTTGTTTTCCATTCAAAATGTGAATGCTGACTGTACAATTTAGATTTGCATTTTACTTACAGTTGAAAATATGACACATCCCATTATTCTCAAAGGCACCACAAGAATGATAAAACGCAAATTAAGCTTTACGCCAGGTTCTTGCAGTGTGTATGGGTGCATATTTTTTTTTCAGTGCCCATTTTAATAGGTTAGAGTGTACACAAGGCACACGGATGCGGTCCAGCAATGCGTTCCAGGAGCGTTGCGTTGCAGGAGCGATCATTTATGCACAGTCTGTTTTTGCTGTGCTGCACACGCTGAATTAAAGTGACAGCGCACTGTTCGCATAAAAAATTAACATGTATTAGCATGAATATGTAGTACTTTCACCATAAATGCATATAATAAAACTCTACTGTGTTTCACAGCCAACATATGGCTTTTTGCCCAGGGTAAAGCAAGGTAAACTACACCTTACCTCAACAAGGGGGCATAATGGATGGTGGCACTCATCTCTTTGTGGAGGTGAAGAAAAAAAAAAAAAAAAAAGTTCTGTATGACCCGCAGAATTTCTTGTATAAAGATTTAAATTAAAAAGAAAAGGCATGAAAGTCATTTGTTTTTGTCAATTGTGAGTTTTCTTTTTAAAATGTTTGTGATTTTAACATAAGAAAGAGTCTGTATTTAAATGTTTTCCCTTGCTTGAGCAACTTAATATATAAAATTTTATAGAAGTAATGCATTGAATAATACGTTGTTTAAATTTAGTGTGTTTAAACGTGAATAAGTCTTTTGTATAACTGTGATTGTATAACTGTACTATGTACAAAGAGAATCTCAATGCTGACAAAACTTTTTAGTGACAACTTTTGGATTTGAAATAAAAATATTGAATAAATGTTGTGTTTGTGCTATATAGCCACGGATCAGTTGCGCACTGCAATCATGGCATATGTGAAAGCACACGAGCATGTGCTGCTCCTGCATACGCACTGCAAATGGAGTATGTGTGAATCTGGAGTTACTTATATACTTAATGCACATCTCTTGCTTTTCAGTTTACTGTAGTCTTGCTAAAAAGCTTCCTTTGTTAGGAAGTGGAAAAGAGAAAAATTACACTTTCATTCAAATGTTTGGCGTTGGTAAGATTTTTTAAACAATTCTGAAAGAAGTCTCTTATGCTCACCAAAGCTGCAATTATTTGAGCAAAAATGCCGTAAAACCGTAGTATTGTGAAATATTATTACAATATAAAATGACACTTTTCTATTTTCTATTGATAAAGTTAAGTTAGCCCTGGTGGCTACAAATATTCTGACTGAAACTCCCTGACTCTTCTATACAGACAGGGATATTCTCTGCTTTTACTGTTATTTTTCTTTCTTTTTTATGCATTCCAGTTTTATTTTAATGTATTTGTTTCTTCTTTATGTAAAGCATTTTGAATTACCGTTGTGTATGAAACGTGCAATATAAATAAAATTGCCTTGCCTGTTTAAATATATTTTAAAAAGTAATTTATTTTTATAATGACAAAGCTGAATTTTCAGCAGCCACGCTAATCTGGTGCTCAGGTGAGATTTCTTATTTTTATCAGGATTATTTGATGAATAGAAAGTTAAAAAAAAAGAGCATTTATTTTAAATATTTTTGTGTCATTGTAACTTGTACATGTATTTTGTTTCTTTTGATCAATTTTAATGAGTCCTCAATTTTAATGTGATACCCTCATGTCACGATTCCATACATATCACGATATACTGATATTATTTTGATACAAAAAAGTACTATTGATTAAAATGCTAAATTTGGTATTACACTGGGGGTGGAAATGAATAGACTTGGACTTGCAATGCACAGGACAATGTTGACAACAGAATAAAAATATTCATGATTCTGAAGCTGAAAATACAGAATTATTTTAGACAAATATGCTTGCACTCTGTCACTAACTAGATATATTTAAAATAAAGCAAAAAAAACAAACAAACACACATCATAATTATGATAACGATTTCCGAAATGAAAAAGAAAGAACTTTCCCAGGAAATTTGAAGGCAGCATTTCTGTATATCAGCAACTCAACACTCTTGCCCAATCAAATTAGTGGATTGGAACTGTGTAAAATGTACAGGGAGTGCAGAATTATTAGGCAAGTTGATTTTCTGATCATATTTTTTTTCCAAGCACATTTTACCATTTCCAATCCACATCAATCTTAATAACTCCTATTAATATTGTTTTTAATCATTTATAAGTGATATTTAATTGTTCATGAAGGCTGGAAATGAAAAATGCCTTATATTCAGGTGTGCAGAATTATTAGGCAAGTTTTCTTTTACAGGCAAAATGAGCCAAAAAAGAGATTTAACTCAGACTGAAAAGTCAAAAATTATTAAATACTCATGAGAAGGACACAATACTAATGCAATACTAGAAATTGCAAAGTTAAAGCATGACCAAGGGACAGCAAAATGCTCATTGGGTCAGCGGGGTCATACAAAAACAAGTGGAAAAGAAAAGACACGTTAACAGAAAAATAATTAAGAATTAAGGTGAAGAATTAAGTGTGAAACCATCAGGAACCCTTTAGAATCTGGCAGTAAGGTGTGGGAGTTCACCTTTAGTCCATCTCTTATCCTGAAATGTCCATCTTGCAGAGATGGACTAAAAATGATCTTCCAAAACTTACTGCCAGATTCTGGAAGATAAATTCTTCAAACAGTGGTACAAGAGGATGTGGTGCTGGTCCTTCAGAAGTCACTCTCAATCTGTGTGTCTATAAGGCCTATAAAAACCCCGTCTTCATGTATTTTATAACACTTCAGCTTGTGATTCTTATTAAGAGCGGGTCATTTTTTAGGATTCTTTAGCTTACCTAAGTCTCTGAGATCCTGACACCTTGCACTTCTGGAGACTCCAGGTAGGTTGCAGTTCTGGAAAATGGTGTCACTGGAGACTAAAGGGTTCCTGATGGTTTCACACTTAATTCTTCACCTTAATTCTTAATTATTTTGCTGTTAACGTGTCTTTTCTTTTCCACCTGTTTTTGTATGACCCCGCTGACCCAATGAGCATTTTGCTGTCCTTTGGTCATGCTTTAACTTTGCAATTTCTAGTATTGCATTAGTATTGTGTCCTTCTCATGAGTATTTAATAATTTTTGACTTTTCAGTCTGAGTTAAATCTCTTTTTTGGCTCATTTTGCCTGTAAAAGAAAACTTGCCTAATAATTCTGCACACCTGAATATAAGGCATTTTTCATTTCCAGCCTTCATGAACAATTAAATATCACTTATAAATGATTAAAAACAATATTAATAGGAGTTATTAAGATTGATGTGGATTGGAAATGGTAAAATGTGCTTGGAAAAAAAATATGATCAGAAAATCAACTTGCCTAATAATTCTGCACTCCCTGTAGAAGGTGGACCTGCAACTTGGAATGCTACCTGTCCAAGAGCTTACATGGGCACTAGAGCATGGGTCAGGGTTAGAACACTGCAAACATCAGAACCTGCAAAGTGTACTGGGACTCGAAAAGAGAACTCAGAAGGATCGTATCATCTCGCTCTCATTCATCTATCCTTCAAACTGACCTCATGACCCCTTCGGCAGTAACCCTCACTCTCAAAATACCTCCGATGTTGGAGCAGAAGACTTCTCATCTCAGAGTCTCACAATAACTGTACTCCCTTAAAGAAAACTTCAAAACGCTTCTTATCGTTTATGGCCCTTTATCTGTGTAGACAACATATGTAATTTGACAAAGCTGTGAAGGATATACGGACAAGTCTACCTTGACTAAGGTCCATAATTGCTCTTTCTGAATGTTTTGAGACTGGCTGGTTAAATTTATAAACAAGCTTTCTAACATTAGTGCGCCCATGCAAAGAGATCAGCTGATCTGCTCAGCTGGCATCTCGCTCAGGAGGTGGATTTTGGGGGGTTGGTGTGGGGGATCGACGGATACCAGTGACATAACAGCTCGTATGGCTGTGCCAAGTTGACTCCCCTCGTTGCTACTGTACTTGCCAGACCACCTGTTCCAACACATAAAAGGCCAGTTTCTTACAACATATCTGGTCCGATTAGCTGCATATACATCCAGTTCATCTTGTAATGACTCGAAGGCATAACATTGTGTTACCCACACAGCATTAGAACAGCATAGTGAATACACAAAGGACTTAAAATATGGCACCAGTGCACACATTCATATAGGAACAAGAGGAGAACCCACGACTGCTGCTATGTGCATTAGCCCACATACCGTCTGAATATAAGCGAGAGGTAGGAGGAGCACTGTCATATATATAATGGGGGTGTTCAAGCTGCGCTGGTTGCCTGGATCGAGGAGAAGAGATGAGGGGGAGGGGGAGAGGAGGCACCAGCCCACCACTCTCACACATACACAGATCAGGGACACACACTGCCACCCTTCCCCCACGATCCATCAGGAAATGCAACCACGTAAAGCTGGAGGGGAAGGCAGGTTTGCAAGGGAGATCCACTATGTAGGAGATCCACTTGACCTACATATAATAAAGGTTTTACACAACACACACACTCAACGTAAACAGCATTCCTGAGATGCTTTTCAGTAGCTCTATCATCGAATGCACACTCATGGCTCAGGCGACTGAATGACTTTCCATCCTCCAAGTGGTGTGAATAATCGGGAGAGCCGTCTTATGAGTCAGGCATGCAGTTGGAGAGATGTGAGGAGTTTATTCAGTGCAGAAACACTGGTCGTGTTCTAGAGTAAAAGCGATTCATGCATGATGCATTAACACCAGCGCTGGTGTAGTGAATGTAGGTTACTTGCAGGCTGTGCGAATGATTTCTGATGCATTTGGTGCACCAAAACTCCTTGATATACTAGTTTGATCTTTTTTTTTTTAATGTATGCTCAAGTTCACTGCAGCCAGATTATGATCAAGTTTTTTAATAGCAAGTCATTTTGCACCCACTTGCTTTCCAACACCTGCTATTCTTAAAAGAAATGTAACATGCATTGCATATGCAATATGCAAATAAAATATTGCAACATATAATTTACAGAAATTAAAGACATCTTTTCATGTCTATAGCAGTTAATGGAGGATAAGCACATCATGGTATCATATTGTGTTTAAACTGCTGAGTCAAAGAGTGGAACAGGACTTCAGCTTCGATACTTATAGCAACAGAAAATATTGTAGTGACTACTTGCAATAGTCCTTTTTGTCAACCCTATCAATGATGAGTACATCAAAATAGAGGCCACAAAATGTCTAACTAGCCATATTTTTTGTATACGCTACTGTTAAAGGGATAGTTCACCCAAAAATAAGAGATCTGTCATCATTTACCCACCCTCAAGTTGTTTCTTTCTTCTGCTGATCACAAGAGATATTTTGAAGAATATGGGTAACCGAACAGTTGATGGGCAAGGGAAGTCAGTGTCAACTGTTCAGTTACTGACATTCTTCAAAATATCTTCTTTTGTGTTCAGCAGAAGAAAGAAATTCATACAGGTTTGGAACAACTTGAGGGTGAGTAAATGATGACAGATCTTTCATTTTTGGGTGAACTATCCCTTTTAAATCAGCATGAATTGGAAGTCGCGATAGTCTTTTCTTCTCTATAGTGACGGCTTCTGGGGTGAGAAAAAATTTGGGGTGGAACTTGATTTCATATTTGTGAATTGATTAAATCATAGGAAGTTGGTCATTGCTAACTAAATGGAACTCAGTTGTGGAGGATATTTAGTCCCACCCTCCGCAGACTCACGTCATGAAGAGAACAGATGTCATTTGGAGGGGGAGGGGAGGTTAATGTTTTTAATTAAAGATTACAAGGCCATATGGATAAAAAAAAAAAAAAGATGTGCACCAATTAATCATTTATAATAAAAACTGCAACATTTTGTAAAACATAAAAAATTGTCAATTTTGATTTCATGGTAAGGTAACTATACATACTGTTTGGTATGAATAAAATTCATACTTTTATTCAGCAAGGATGGATTAAATACGTTCCCTTATTATAAGATGATAGCAACAAATGTTGAGTGAGTACTCTGCAATGGCATGTCTAGAGACCTGTTACATTAAAAAGACAGCTCCTATGTTTTCTTTATAAACTAAACCAACATTCATACAACAACTTCCTCTGTACACCCCATACGCCCGTATATAAATAGCTACAAACCCAGTGCTCCTTGTTAGGTCTTAATATCCAGTTACAAGCCACACAAACATCCAGACACAGTTTAGACTTGGGGACTGTTCTTAACATGCAGGGTCACACAATAACTAGACTTTTATCCAAGGTCATATTCCTAAAATGGTTCATCTCCATGATTCAGAAGCAGCAGCTTATGTGACCCTATGCTGACCCGTTTAAGAGGGACCTTGTGGCTGTGAATCAGTATCATATGCAGTATCAAGTATGACAACGACATGTGCTGTCAATCATCTACAGTTAAAAGATCTCCCCTTAGTGTAAGAATAAAGTTTATCTGTCCCTAAAGCCCTGCTTACCTTTATCAGACCAGTCAGATTCAGAGTAACACTGCATCCTAACCAGACACGTAATTAGCCAATAAGAACATATCTGATGTTTAATATACAGTTATGTGTATATGGATCAATGTGATTTCACTGTGCTTCCATTCCATTGTTTCACAATCGATTTTGAATGAAAACTGATAAACCTTTAAAGACAGACCTACTGTAAGCAACAAGGTTGTTAAACAATGGTATATGCTTTTGTTAAAGCCATCAACCTGTATTATTTCAGCTTTTTTTTTTTTAATAATTGTGTTTAACAGCAGAATTCCTGGTGAAAAACTACATTACCCATGATTCTGCAAAGAAATCTCCACCAATCAGAGAATCTCATCAAAATAACTCCTTAGTGCTAACTTTTCTCATGAAGCAGTTATTATATATACTGCCCGGCCAAAAAAAAAAAATTGGTAAATTTAAATTTGGTAAATATTAAGAGTCTATGACTGGATCATTATTGCTGTGATTATTATGTTTCAAGCACGTTATATGTTTGGCAACAGTTCTTTTAACCCTAATTGATGGAGTGTGTAGCTTTTTATTTCTTAAACAACCATTTAGGAAGATATATCATGGCCAGGATGACAAAGCCAAGATTCATCAGGCTCAAATTGTGAAAGAATGGTTGGGAGGGACCATGAAGAATCATTTTCAAACATGAATTGGCACCTGAGTCCTGACCTTAAAGAGACAGTTCACACAAAAAAACTCACCCTCAAACCATCCTAGGTGTTTATCTTCTTTCAGATGAACAAAATCGGAGATATATTTTAAAAAATCCTTAGTCCTCCAAGGTTTATAATTTATAAAGCATAGTACGTCATGTCGCTGTGTACTACGTCGTAGAAGTAAGCGCTTTTTGGACGTACCTCAAATGCATATGGCTGTTTATAAAGTTTTAAATAAGGATACTTGTCTTACACAAACGGCCTTTATTAGGCCTTTATTAACCCCCTTGGAGTTGTATGGATGACTTCTTTTTCAGAATTTGGGTTACCATTCACAACTATTATAAACCTTGGAGGACTAAGGATATTTTTTAAATATATCTCCGATTGTGTTTTTCTGAGGGTGAGTAAATCATGGAATAATTTAAATTTTTGGGTGAACTATCCCTTTAAATTCATTGAAAATCTTTGGGATGTGCTCATCTCTTGCATTGTCGATACAAGATCTTGACCAAAAAATTGATGCACCTCTTGATGAAAATAACAATGCTTCATGGGATTGTAGTTCTTTCCCCTCATTAAAGCTGTTTTTGTCTGATTTTCAAATACATTTTTTGCTTCAAGTCAGAATTTGCAATGTTGTGATCAGCTTGTAGCTGGTAGCTGGCATAAAGCTGGAATACTGATGATTTTCTCCTTAAAGCTGCAATGAAACGGAAGTGGCTTTTCTCTGGTTTTGTGACGTACATCTGAATGTAGTGGATTATCGAAAAAAAAAAAGAAGAGGACAGGGACTTCCTTTTTCGATGCATTGATGTTGATTGGACTTTGAAGATGAACGCGAGTTTGTGGGGTTTAAGCAGACTAAGAGTGTCGCCAGAGAGAAGCTCCAGTTATGACATTTTAATTAAACATCACCAGATCCATTTTTTTCTTTCATGCATGGATTCATTGTTCACAAGAAGAGGTATAATATGCATTCAGAAAATGGGGTGAATTTAATTTCATGCTAACTTTAAAGCATTCATTGTGACCATGTCTGCTCTTTTGATGACTTTTTAAATGTCATTTTAATTTAACCTCATACTGATATGCGTAATTACTGCCAAATACAATGCTAACAAACACAACAAAACTAACAATCATAAGTTTGAACGCTTCACTACTGATGTAAACATAACAAAAAACAGTACTGCCTGATAATAGGTGGTAAACAAGCAATTTACAATAAACAAAACAGTAATCAGCTCTAGTTTGAAAAATATTTAAGGCAACTGATTTCACACATTGACAGGCAACGGACAGTTCCGGGCCCACTAATCGGATGATGCTGATGAAATCTGAGGTGTTGAGTAGTGAGTGAGTAAATTGTGACTGTAGGACGTGGGTGGTGAGAGTCACAGGGAAGAATCGAGCAGCATGTGAGTGTACGTCTCTCTCTCCATGTTGAATGTGGGATGGCGTGTTCTGACTGCATCTGCACGGGATGAATCAGTGGGTGTGTTTGTGTCACGTACACACACGGCGCAGATATGTGCAGGTCTGCTAATTTAGAAATCACTCACGGGATGCACGACCCTTTCAAGTGATGTGTGTGAATCATGTTCCTGGTTAGAGGGCGTATTGGGATTCGGAGGGAGAAACATGCAGTGCACACTAACAGATCTGTCATGATGGATTCGTTTTTGTAGAAACTAGGTGGAAGTACCTGCTGCTGCAATTTTTCTTGCTTTTGATTTTTCGTTTCAAGCCATCCCTCTCTTTGTTGCTGGTGAAGGGTAACATGGAGGCATAGCCGTGCTCCGCTTCTGCAGATTCAAACAGAGACATTTAGAAGCTCATTATTAGACCACAAAAGCACATTGACTACCTGAAAATCAAAGCGATTGATTACAAATATTGACCACTTTTTTGGTTCCTGGGAGAAAAGTGGTTATGCTATACAATATAATGGAACAATTTCTTGACAAATGTCTTGCTTTTGGGTCAATGATGTCATCTGAACTGGAGTAAACCCAGTAGCCAGCCGAACCACAACAGATAGGGGGGAAGGGGGATGCACCAGGAAACCCTCCACTGTAAACCAACAGCAGTGCTTGAAAAATGCATTTCACTTCCACATATGCACACAAATATGTCATCAAGCACCATTAAAAAATATATATATGCCATATTCGCTTGGGTTTTATCCCTAGAGAGCGTTAACAACACATTAGTGTCCCCTGTAAAAGACAAGTGTATGGTGACTGACCAGCACACAGTCTCAGACAGCTGAAGTGGCCACTTCTCCATGTCTTGATCTTCCCCAAATGTCATAACAACGGAAAAAAACCCGACTGCATATCATGCATTGACTTCTAATAAATAGGTCGAAGCCCCTTTTTATATATATATATTTATATATATAGCAGACAAGCACCGTAGCAACAGTGTCAGGATTAATTTGCATGCCAAAATATAATAATATATGTTTGTGTGTGTGTGTGTGTATATATATATATATATAATACGTCACTTTACCTCTTTCTCTTCGATCAAGATATTCAGCTGCTTCGATCAACATCTGTAGTTTCTCAATAGCCGTCATTTTAGGCAATAAACACCGATAAAAAGGGGTCAGAAATAAACGAGGAAAAAAAAAACAAAACAAGCAGCAGCCTTTCGTTCCTTCACGCTTCTTCCTCCTCCAGCGTTTAGAGTAAGAAAAATCCAGTCAGACGATTTTACAAAATATTTTTTTTAGTATAAGGCAGCGAGGGAAATGTTTAGATATGGGGCTTGTTGATAAAATGTGTAAAAAAAAATGGGGAGTAAGAAAAATCTAACAAATAAACACGCTGGTTCCCAAATAGCTGTATGATAAAAAAAAAACGAATAAAAATGTCCCTCAGCTGCCAAAAAATAACTAAATTAACTAGTCATGTTCATATTAAACGAGATATTGGACAACAAATGTTAAAATTGTGAGAAAAACACGACACGAACAACAACATCAACAAAACCTTCCAGGTTTGCAAAATCTGGCAACTCTTCCTGAAAGCATGTAAGTGGTGACACTCAGGAAGGTCTAAAGACTTTTATAGATGAGCTGTCAAACAGATAAGAGCTCACAGCATTAGTTCTGCACTTGGTCAATTTTTAGGCTGTGATACTGACAGCAAACGCTGCTAACTAGAGACCATCGTCGAGTCTGAGAAAAAAAGAGGCAAAAAATACTGGATTGACAGCTCGGACAGACCGATCTGATGAGGGTACTGGTTGCCAGATTGTATAGCTTGTCACACAAAAAAAGTGTATTTGAGCAGCTGGTGATATTTTTTGTTAATTTTCTTTAGCTTTGGTGCTGCTGTGCTGGTTGCTGGCTGGAAAACAAACAGCGTTCAACCCCAATTCCTTGTTGTTGTTGTTGTTGTAAAAAAAAAAAACGTTTTGATATGCCTGTCCAGCGAGGTGGTAGGCAATATTATGTTGTATAACAAAAAAGGAAAAATCTTGATTTTGACCGTTGAAAAAAATAGCGTTGAAAATAGGCTTTAAAATACAATACACGGCCTCCAAAAGTCCAAACAATCGCTGGTTTCGATATTTCAAGCGTGACAGACGATCTGGCTACTTATTAAACAGCTCTAGTTGCACATGCTAAGCTGTGGCTGTGTGCAACTGAGGAAAAATTAATCAAAAATAGGACAAAAACACACAGCTAGCGAAACCATAACGTCGTTCAGCCAGGCAGATGATGTTTGCTAGCTGCTGTCATGTTACTGTACGCCTGTCAGGAGCTCTGGAGAACCTGCGATACTATTGGATGGACGATACAGGAAGCGATCATCTCATTGGATGCGTTCGCTGTCAATCTAACTGATCGTGTCTAGAAAGGACCAATGGCTGAGGTGCATTATAAAGCGTGAATGTATGAGTGCTGTAATGCGATTCCGCAAGATAATGGTGCAACTAAGCAACACTGGAGCGCCATTTTGGAGCGAGGGTACAACCTGTGCCGTAGTATTCTGGCATTTGCTCCTGAGCCAAAATGGATTATTATGCAAATCGTGTATTGTTGTTATGCTATGATTGGCTGGACCGACACAGCACTGTCGCATGTGATTGGACGTCTCTAAAATGTTCCGGACACACCTCCCTTATACATGCTGATGGTTAAAATGACTTCACATGATATGTACGTTTTAAACAGATAACAATGGAATTGTTTTTAATTATTTATCTGGTTGTTTTTAGACCAATTAAGCACCATTAAAATAAGGAATAGCCAATTTGAATTGTCATATTTGTTTACACACAATTATGCTAAAATTGCACAATAACAAAATAATGAACAAAAACATTCATCAAGAGTTCTCATTTATTTAGTACTGCAAGGTTTTTGCTGAATATGATATTCAAGGCAAAGTATCCACAATATTTTTAAAATGAGCTAATACAAACTAAACTACAATTACATCACAGACACTGACTGAAAAACAAAACATATGGAAAAACCTCTGGAACACATATTTACATAAACTCAGGGAAGAAAAACAAATGCGCGTTTCATCAAAAAGTCAAAGTCGTTAAAACATGGCTCCTGACGACTCCATCAAGCGATGAAATCCAAGGGTCTGTTGAAACCACCTTTCCTGTTCATGTATTGCCTGCAAGAGAAATATGATTACATCATTGATCTCCTTCCTGCAGCAAAACATTACATCACTGCCCACCAATGAGAACGTTCGTCATTTAGTTGTGCAGTACCTGCAGAGGTGATTGGCCAAATACGGTGCTGTTGCTGGGATATTAACTTAAGTTAATTTTCTCACAACAAATGCCGTTTATACATATAAAAAAGGATTAACATGTTAGCGTTCCATTGTACTGCCTGCGGTACACATACCTTTCAAAAGAGACCAAAACCATGCAAAAACTCCAAATGCTTCAAGAACAGCATGCAATTTATTTAGAGTATGCCTTTTTTAGGCATTTTAGGCAAATTTTACAGGAATGCTAAGGGGTTAAATTACAAAAATAAAGCCCGGAATTGCAAATCACAGAGCAAATATTAAAATGGAGGATCTGGGGTTGGAGCAGATGAACAGTGCTTAATTTCAGAAAGCAAATACTGTAAATACACAGACCTGTATTTTCTCTTCTGTGACACATTAATTGCAAACGCAGCGACATTTCCTTCCTTCTTTTTGCCCTGTTGATTAAAAACAACAATCATATACCAAACATTGTTTAAACAATGTAAAAATGACTCTGCATTAAAGAAAAAAAAAAAACAGGGAAGAATATTACAGCACACAATACTTATGATTTTACCTTTAATTTTAATTGGTCTTCAACAGGATATTTTTGTAGCATGCACTGTCTAGCTGTGCCATCTTGTGGTTATTTGTAAGATCAGTTTTGTCATTTTAAGAAAGCAGCAAGCAGCTTGTGGAACACTGTGTACTTTTACCCATGATGACCAAAGACAACAGCCAATGCTATAACATACTAAACTATATGTGATTGACAACAATACATTGCCATTATTTCACATAATTCAAGTATAAAAAGATTCTGTACATATTATTACAAAGTGCAAAGTACATCTTTGGTTGTTCTTGTAGGATGTAATCTAACATGATTTAACAGTAAAGAAAGTGACCTTACCTTTGTGCTGTCAAAGGATCCAAAGCCCATTAGTTTCATCATCTCGATTTCCTCTTCAGTCTTTCCCTGCATGTCCTCAGCTGCACAAGCAATCAGATAAGAAAGGACATCAGTTTAAAAGTGTCACGCGTGGGTACATTCAGAGTCTGTTCTCAGCACCATGATATCGAAAAGGCATTCACAATCACAAACCATTTTACTTCTGTAGTTTGACACTTAAGGAGGATTTCTGACTGAGAAGTGTAGGCTGAAGGTCAAGTTCAACCATGAGAACATCTTGATTTATGAACAACCATTCAAGTCTGGAACCAGGAAGTTTTTTTTTTTTTTACTTTTATTCAGCAAGGACATATTAAACTGATCAAAAGTGACCATAAAGACATTTATAATGTTACAAAAGACTTCTATTTCAAATAAATGCATTCTTTTACACTTTCTATTCATTGAAGAATATTGTATCAATGTTTCCACAAAAATATTAATCAGCACAGCTGTTTTCAGCATTGATAATAATAAGAAATGTTTCTTGAGCAGCAAATCAGCAAATTAGAATGATTTCTGAAGGATCATGTGACACTGAAGACTGGAGTAATGGTGCTGAAAATTCAGCTTTGCATCACAGGAATAAATTACATTTTACAATATATTCAAATAGAAAATGGCTATTTTAAATTGCAATAATATTTCACAATATTACTGTTTTTACTGTATTTTTTACAGCCTTGGTTATTCACTATTACTGCCATAACTTTTATTACATTATTGTTTGGGAACTAAATTGAGGTCTTGAGAAAGATTTGTTGAATAACATAATTTAACATTTTTTGCATGGTTTAGGTGGTTCAGTTATTTCAGAGGCAAATCAAGTTAAAACATTTGATGAATGATTATGAAAGATAACTTCTTTGGAATAACATGAACTGATGAATCATGCACAACAGTGGGAATGTGTAGCTGACCTGAGGGAAAAAATAAATAAATTAAATATCGCTGCCTGCACACAATGTGCATGTGACAAATTTTATACTTTAACTTTATCAATAAAGCAAGCAGTAAAATTTGATGGGTCATTGACTTTAGATTATTTTCGCATCTTCCTGACATTTTACTTTACTTTTACTTTGCTTTGACTGTTTTAAAGGTGACCTAGAACCAGTTTTTACAAGTTGTAATATAAGTCTAAGGTGTCCCCTGAATGTGTCTGTGAAGTTTCAGCTCAAAATACCCCATAGATTTTTTTTAATACATTTTTTTAACTGCCTATTTTGGGGCATCATTAACTATGCACCGATTCAGGCTGCGGCCCCTTTAAATCACGCACTCCCTATAGCTCTTGACTATAATACAGTGCATTTACAAAGTTCACACAGCTAATATAACCCTCAAATGGATCTTTACAAGATGTTCGTCATGCATACTGCATGCATGCGTCGGATTATGTGAGTATAGTATTTATTTGGATGTTTACATTTGATTCTGTTTGACTTTGAGGCTGTGCTACGTGGCTAAAGCTAACATTACACACTGTTGGAGAGATTTATAAAGAATGAAGTTGTGTTTATGCATTATACAGACTGCAAGTGTTTAAAAATGAAAATAGCGACGGCTCTCTTGTCTCCGTGAATACAGTAATAAACGATGGTAACTTTAACCACATTTAACAGTACATTAGCAACATGCTAACGAAACATTTAGAAAGACAATTCACAAATATCACTAAAAATATCATGTAATCATGGATCATGTCAGTTATTATCGCTCCATCTGCCATTTTTCGCTATTGTTCTTGCTTGCTTACCTAGTCTGATGATTCAGCTGTGCACAGATCCAGACGTTAATACTGGCTGCCCTTGTCTAATTCCTTGAACATGAGCTGGCATATGCAAATATTGGGGGCGTACATATTAATGATCCCGACTGTTAGGTAACAGTCGGTGTTATGTTGAGATTCGCCTGTTGAGATTACACTGGTCTTTTAAACAAATGAGATTTACATAAGGAGGAAACAATGGTGTTTGAAACTCAATGTATGTCTTTTCCATGTACTGAACTCTTGTTATTCAACTATGCCAAGGTAAATTAAATTTTTGATTCTAGGGCACCTTTAACGATTCTAAGTGGGAAAAACCCAAGATACAGAGAATGGCTAATAGTGGGTTCAGACTACACAATATCAGGCCAATTTCGGCACAATCCGTTTGATGTAGAGTCTCGAAAACATGCTTCTCATAGTGGACGACAACCAATGCCAAAGTTCTGACAAAAAGACTAGCATGTTAAATTTTTTTTCAGTCCTCCAAGATGGGCTTTGTTACATCTGTGATGTTGACCAAATGGGAACAGAAAAGCTCTTCTGTACACAGCTTTCAAACATGGCGAAACGAAAGAGAGATGATGGTATTGGTGCTGCTTGGTGGAATTATGTGCTTTTCTGATGATAAGACAGCCAGTACTAACCACAGCGACTCTGTAGCCATTGTTTGTTTATGCCCGTTTCTGGAAGTCAGTCACCTGTTCCACCTTCTCAATGACATCACGCACGTCATTAAAGATGGCAAGTGATGACTGATCGGGAACCAATGCACAGTCTTGTCCATGACACAATAAGAATTTAGGAGTAAGAACGGCAACGCATAATCTGACAGAGTGACTATCGTAACAAATTGTGCAGTCTGAACCCAGCATAATGCAAATCCTATATGGGACTTTAAGGAGTGCTGAAGTGATGGCGTATTTTTGTAGGCCAAAACCTAGAAAGGAGTTAGCATTTTAGCACTTCCAGTTCCGTCGTCCTGAAGTCAATAGGCTTTTGGTAAAATGCCTGGAATTAGGTCTGTGGTGAACACAAGATCAGGATATTTTCACATTTTATTCTACTACATAAAATACACCAGTAATACACTCTTAAAGGGATAGTTCACCCCAAAATGAAAATGATCCCATCCTTTACTCACCCTCAAGCCATCCTAAGTGTATATGACTTTCTTCTTTCAGCCGAACACAATCGGAGTTATTAACCTGACAGCGCTCCAATGTACCCCTTGTGGTACACATACCATTCGAAAGAGACCTTAGAAATGCTAAGGGTTTAAATAATATCCTGGCTCTTCCCAGATTTGTAACGGCATTGAATAGTGTTCTAGTTTTCAAAGCTCCAAAAAGCACATCCATACATCATAAAAGTAATCCATACGACTCCAGTGAGTTAATAAATGCCTTCTGAAGCAAAGCGATGGGTTTTTGTAAGAAAGATATCCATATTTAAAACTATAAACACTGGCTTCCAGCAATGGCCGTATGCGCATTCATGAGAGAGTGGAGTTCCAGCGGAAGGGTGACCTCTGACCCAACGTATGACGTCGCTGAGATGAGAATAGACACCTCTCAGGAAAACCATGCAAGTCTCTCATGAATGCATGTACGGCCGTTGCTGGACACCAGTGATTATAGTTTATAAAGTTTTATGCACTTTTAGGGGCTTTAAAAACTAGGACACTATTCAATGGCATTACAAATCTGGGAAGAGCCAGAATATTATTTAACTCCGACTGCGTTCGGAGTGTTTGTGAGTGATTGTGTTTGTGCATATTTTTCTTACAAAACCCCATCACTTCTCTTCAGAAGGCATTTATCAACCCACTGGATTACTTTTATGATGGATGGATGCGCTTTTTGGAACTTCAAAAACACTATTCAATGTCATTACAAAGCTGGGAAGAGCAATGATATTATTTAATAATTAAAAACTCCGATTGTGTTCAGCTGAAAGAAGATAGTCATATACACCTAGCATGGCTTGAGGGTGAGTAAATCATGGGATAATTTTCATTTTTGGGTGAACATTAAAGCTTTTGTCAAAAGCAGTTGCTGACAAGTGGCTAAATGAAACTACAGAGATTGTCAGGGACATTAAACTTCATCAGCCGAATAGGTAAACTCATCTACTCACTAGTGTTTTCACAGCATCGTTGGGTTTCTAATCACGCTCTTGCAAACTATTCCGACTCAAATTTACAGGATTAAGAAAAAAAAAAAAAAAAAGACTGAAGGAGTTGTCGAAAGCTTAGTGTGGTGACATTGAACTCATGCAACTGTGGTGTAGTTTGTTTATAGCCTTATATGTTTAGCTTTTTACTTCTGATGATTGAATTTAGTCTTCAAAATTCATAAAAGCTGTTTGTAATTATGATAAAACGTGCAAGAATAAACTTTTGTTGGTCACAGAGCTTATTTTCTGCAGTAATCCAAAAGTAAGTGGAAAAATCCTATTTCTTTTTCAAGGGAACCAGAGTGATGCGAACTTCAGGGTTGGCCTACAACAATACGCCACTACTGCAGCACTTTATTGTAGGATAAAACAAAGCACCTGATATCTGATGGACCTTTGCTGGTTTGTCTTTAACTTCCTTCCTGTCATCGTCCCGTCTGTCCTTCTGCCGCACTGGAGACAGGGAGGAGGAGCGGTGTCGCCGTGGAGACCTACATAAACAAGACAGGCACACAGCTGGAGGAGGGGTTATCAAAAACTAAACATTGAGCCCAGAGCTCCACTTTTTATCTAACCATATTAACAGGCCTGTTATGTTTTTCACTTATCAAATATGTACAGTGAGAGTCTGATGCCACAAGCTCACCTGGATCTGCGTCTTTGGGGGGAGCGTGAGCGTGACCTTCGTCTGTCTCTGTCGCGGGACCTCTCGCGTTCCCTGCGCCTCCTCTCACGATCTCGCGAGGTTGATCGTGAACGCCGTCTCTCTGGAGTGAGAAATCAGTAAGCCGTTACCAACAAAAAGGTTGGAACAAAATAAATAACTTTTGTGTTTGAATATTTCAATTAACAATTTAAAAAATGTATATTCAATATGCATATAACAATCTAATTACCACACTTTTCTTTCCCCCCAGATTTTTAATGTTTTAATCTATTGTTTTTAATGTGATCACTGTTTAAGATTAAAAATATTTTAATGGGAAAATAAAGTAAAATAATGTTATAATCTACAGATTTGAGTGTGATCAATATCATTTATTAAAACAGACAATTTTCATTTTTTCCCCATTAAAAATGATTTAGTTATAATCTATTGTTCAATAATATTTCGGGCATTATATATTTATAATATAATAATTATATATTATATAATATTTGTTCCATTATAAAAATAATTGTAATGCTATAATCAATTTAGTGTGAACTTTTTTTTTTAGATGCCACTGACAGCCTCACTTACTGATGTTACAATACTTGCATTGTTTGTGAAATAAAATAAACATTTTAAAACAAAAGCAATATTTTATAGTTAGTAATAAGACGTTAATAAATAACAATGAACAAAATAATCAATGTGACATAAAAAGATAGTTAAACAACTAATGAAATGCTAAAATGTATATGTATTAATGCTAAAATAGTTTAATACTTCCACTTGCAAAACGGTTATCTGTATTAAATTGGGATGTAGAAACTTTCAAATCATAGAAAGAGCTTGATGAGCAAGATAATTTGATCAGTTTTTTTGTGTAATTAATGTGCGCCAGCTGTGATGTTAGCAACAGTAGCCAGCCACACGCTACCATCCATATATTTAAAGAAATAATTGAATACAAACCTCGTCGTGGTGGTGTTCGGCTCCTGCTTCTCCCCATTATTAAATCAGTATAAAGTAGACTCCTTTCTTTCAAACAGCGCTTTCACAAACTTCCAGAAATTTCCAGACTCAATCGTCTGCTGGTCGCCATCAACTGTGCGCCACAAAAAGCAATCCGGAAAAACAAGCCTACAAGTGTTCCGTGAAAATAGTTCCTACCACAAATTACGCTCCCCTTACTGAATAATTCCGGAAAAGTTGGGACGTTTTTTAAATTTGAATAAAATGAAAACTAAAAGACTTTCAAATCACATTAGCCAATATTTTATTCACAATAGAACATAGATAACATAACAAATGTTTAAACTGATAAATTTTACACTTTTATGCACAGCCTGCTACAGGTGTCAAAAAAGTTGGCATGGGGGCAACAAATGCTTGTCTGGCTATCACCAGACCAAGGTCAATTTAAAATTGAACATTGGTCTGGGGAGTCTGTATGTGTTTTCTACTGCACAAGAGGCGTGATCAACGAGCATTATTCACGCAATTGAATAGTCCTTCAACCAGTCGCATCAATGATCCGGGTGACGTACTTTGCAGAGCGACGCGAAAACTCCAGACAGGTTTAGTTTGTATTGGTTTGTAGCATTGATCAGCAGTTTTCAGAAGCAGCAATGGCATCGAGCGATTTTTGCAGGTTGTGCAAAAAAAAAAAACATGAAAGTGAGTGGTATTTACACCCACTCGAGCGATTTGTTTTCTAAACTAATGAAGTCATTCAGCATCATCGAGAGGTTAAAAGGAATTGGATTGACGGTTGTGCTTGCCGTCGCTTCTCTATCGTCATTGTGTTACACCCGCCAATAGCGAGCAAGGTGGATAAGCCAGTCTGTGATTGGTTCCCGCAAAAGTGTAACAGAAGCAGTAGAAATGAATGGGTTGGGTTTACCCAGTCTAAACAAATGCCTGAAAAAGCAAGAAATTGTTAAAATATTCAGCTGGGAGAACGTCTAGCAACTAATTAAGTTAACTGATATCAGGACTGTAACATGATTAGCTATAAAAGGGATGTCATAGAGAGGCAGAGTCTCTCAGAAGGTAATAGAGAGGAGTCTCTCAGAAGTAAAGATAGATAGAGCTGTGAAAGAGTGCATAAAAAGATTGTGGAATACTTTAAAAACATATTCCTCAACGTCAAATTGCCAAGGCTTTGCAAATCTCATCATCTACAGTGCATAACATCATCAAAAGATTCAGAGAAACTGGAGAAATCTCTGTGTGTAAGGGACAAGGCCGAAGACCTTTATTGGATGCTCGTGGTCTTCAGGCCCTCAGACGACACTGCATCACTGTCACTGACATTACTAAATGGGCCCAGGAATACTTCCAGAAACCACTGTCGGTAAACACAATCCGCCGTGCCATCTGCAGATGCCAACTAAAGCTCTATCATGCAAAAAGGAAGCAATAATTGAACATGGTCCAGAAGAGCCGTTGTGTCCTGTGGGCCAAGGCTAATTTAAAATGGACTGTTTCAAAGTGGAAAAGAGTTCTATGGTCAGACGAGTCCAAATTTGACATTCTTGTTAGAAACCACAGACGCCGTGTCCTCTGGGCTAAAGAGGAGGGAGACCTTCCAGCGTTTTATCAGTGTTCAGTTCAAAAGCCAGAATCTCTGATGGTATGGGGGTGCATAAGTGCATACAGTACGGGCAGCGCCAGCTTGCATGTTTTGAAAGGCACTATGAATGCTGAAAGGTATATAAAGGTTTTAGAGCAATATTAAATGAAAAATATGTTGGACAACCACAAACTCCTCAGCAGCTGGAAACCTATATCAGGCAAAAATGGGACCAAATTCCAACACCAAAACTCCAGAAATGCCCAGATGTCGATGCCCAGACATCTTCACACTGTTTTGAAAAGAAGAGCAGATGCTACACCATGGTAAATATGCCCCCGTCCCAACTATTTTGAGACCTGTAGCAGGCATCAAATTTGAAACGAGTTCATTTTGTGCATAAAATTGTAAAATTTCTCAGTTTAAACATTTGTTATCTATGTTCTATTGTGAATAAAATATTGTATCATGTGATCTGAAAGTCATTTAGTTGTCATTTTATTCAAATTTAAAAAACGTCCCAACTTTTCCCGAATTCGGGTTGTAGTTGGAATGTGAAAAGAAAATTATATATTTGCATATCTGTTTTCAGTTAAATACTTCTGAGATACATTAACATGAAATATAAACTTTTTGCAACATATTTGTACTTGAAAATGACTAGACTGTCTACAATACACAATAAAGAGTTAGTTCACCAAAAAGAAAGAAAGAAACAAAGAAAAAATAACGTCATTCCAAAGATGAACAAAAGTCTTAAGGTTTGGAAAAAAACACAAGGGTGAGTAATTAATGACTGAATTTTATTTTTGGGTGAACTATCCTTAAGTCTTGTTTCGAAATTCACCCCAAAGACAGACTACAACAACTTTACAGGAATGTGATCTTTAATGAATGGTTCATCCAATCCTAGCATTTTACATTCTAATATTGACATGGAATCAAGTTTATAAACCAGCTAATATACACACAAATGCATTTAAATAACCGAGACTGATCATAAAAATAATTACAACTGCAACAAAGTGTCCAGCATACATACATACAAAATAAAGATAATAAATAATACCAATAAAAAAAACAAGTGGAATAAAGTCGTGCATTTACAGTTGGATTTTCTTTGAAGCAACAAGCCATGATCTTGCTTATTTTGGCCTTTTGACATGTATTGTTTGCAAGCTACTGCGATCATGATTTCCAGTGAATGGTACATTTTCAGTTAGTTTATCCCTGCTATTAATAAAGTGAGGATGTTTATGGTAGTTAAAAAAAGATTTTAGTCAACAGTTATGCCACATGTAATTATATAAACATGATAATGAGCAACAATCAGAATCGATAGACATGAACAATCAATGCTTACTCAATGCCACATTCTTTTTTTTTCTATGCGTGTACTAAGTGCAATTCATTTTAAAGCAAGGGGAAGGGTCATATTCAGTGTGCATTAGTGAAGCATTGTGAAATTTGCATCGGCGTGGACAGAGTGTACCGAAAACATGTTTCAAGTCACAAAACCATAATCAAAAACTCGTATGGCATGTAAAGATCAGTAGACGGATACACAGTGGATGTGAAGATGTGTTTGTAAGTATTAGTGAAGAACACTTTGAGAACGTTCAAGCTTCTGTTTTCTCTTTCTGTTTCTTGCTTTTCTTTAAGAAACAGGGGGCCTTGAACTTCTTTTTTTTCTTTGAAGGAGATTTGGAAGGTGAGCCCTCTGGGGTGTTGCCTGCAGGCTTGTTGGGCGGAGCAGTGGGCGGAGCCGAGGGTGTGGTTTCTGAAGTGTCAGTGGTGGACAGAGCCTTCATTTGTTTTTCTAGCTCCTCCTGCTGTTTCTTCTCATCACCTTTATCGTTCTGCACAGCATCTGTGGTTTTCCCATCTGAATGTGAATGCAATTGAAATAAAAATGGAAAAGAAATAGTACAGTAAAAATAATAAAGAAAAGAAAAAAAAAAACAAAGCAGTTAAGCAGTTGTTAGGATGTTTAGAGGTTAAACCATGGCACAGAAGCAGCTGCTATGACATTACAGTTTTGGTCAACATGCTCGTTCAAGTTGTGTGCAATGTCTTTCTATATACTCACTAGCGAGACAAGATCTCAGTACCAAACGATTGTCCTACAAATTATAATACAAGGACAGAGACAGACAGACAGACAAGGTGTGAAGACAGATGGAGGCCACAGTACAGAGCTGAAAATGTCACATATAAAAAATGAAAACACTGACACAGACTTGAATACAGACATCCCATGTTACTGTACATTACCCTCCCAGTTAAAGGGTTAGTTCACCCAAAAAAGAAAATTCTGTCATTAATGTCTCACCCTCATGTCACCCCAAACCTGTAAGATCTTCATCTTTGGAACACAAATTAAGATATTTTTGATGAAATCCAAGGGGTTTCTGAACCACACATAGGCAGCGACGTCATTGCAAATTCTGAGCTCCAGAAATGTAGTAAAAACATTGTTAAAATAGTCCATGTGACTACAGTGGTTTCACCTTAATGTTATGAAGCGACGAGAATACTTTTTTGTTTGCAAAAACAAAACAAAAATAATGACTTTATTTAAAAAAAAATTTCTCTTCTATGTTTGTCTTCTACGCTGTTGACGCAGTAAACGCAGAGCAGCACTTCCATCAGAACGCTGACTCATCATTGGCCTGCTCCTGCATCAGCATCACACACACGTCGTGCTGCTCACGTGTACAGCGTCGGTCAATACTGAGCCGAAGTTTGGACGTAAACATGGAAGTGCTGCACTGCGTTCACTATGTCAACAGCGTAGGAGACTGACATAGAAGAGAAAAAAAAAGTTGAATAAAGTCGTTATTTTTGTTTTGTTTTTGCGCACAAAAAGAATTCTTGTCACTTCGTAAGGTTGAAGCACTGCAGTCACGAAGACTATTTTAACAATGTCTTTACTATCTTTCTGGACCTTGAAAAGTTCAATGAAGTTGCTGCCTATATGTGGTTCAGAAACCCTCGGATTTCATCAAAAATATCTTAATTTGTTTTCCAAAGATGAACGAAGGTCTTACGGTATTGGAATGAAATTAAGGTCAGTAATTAATGACAGAATTTTTATTTTTGGATGAACTAACCTTTTAAAGGCATCATTCACCCAAAAAACGTCTGTCAGTATCTATTCATTCTCATGTCGTTCCTGTTATTTTTAGATTCTTCAAAAAAAAAAAAAAGATTAATTGAAAATACCAGTATATGGGTAACACTTTACAATATGGTCTCATTTGTTAAAGTAACAATTAAATCAAAATTGACAATTCTTATTTTTTTTTTTGTACAATATTGCAATTTTTATTATAAATAATTTATCCGTGCACATTATTTTTAAAAATCCATGAGCCCTTGAAATCTTTAATCAAAATTCTCTGACGACATGTTTACCATCCAATCAATTCCCACAATTCCTAATCAGTTTTGTTTGTGAAGCCATTTTACTAACTTTAACATTAATGCATTAACTAACATGAACTAACAATGAACAATATGTTTACAGCATTTATTAAGCCTTGTTAATGTTAGTTGACATAACATGGTTAATGCAGTTAATGTTAGTTAGTTAAAATGTTCATGTTAGTTCATATTGCATTAGCTAATGTTAACAGTTACAACTTTTATCTTAAAATAATGTCAATGCTGAGATTAACACTAAAATTAATAAATGCTGTATTGATCATTGTTAGATCATGTTAATTAATGTGATTAACCAATGTTAACAAATTAAAAGTGTAAAGTGTTAATTTATGCACATGGAACAACATGACAGAATAGTAATTTCTGGGTAAACTATTCCTTTAAGATCATTATGTATTGATATCAGATTATAAAATAAATGAATCTACTTGAGGGCATATGGAGAATAACTGTAACACTTTACAATAAGGTTCCATTTGTTAACATTTGTTAACTACATTAGTCAGCATTAACAATGACAAATACTTCTAAAGCATTTATTATTATTATTTATTTCAACATTTACTAATACATTATTAAAATCAAAAGTTGTTTCTGTTAATATTATTTAATGGACCTAAAGAAGAGTTGTAGTATTATTATTAACTAACGTAAATAAACATTAATACTGTAACAAATGTATTGCTCATTGTTAGTTAATGATAGTTAATGCATTAACTAAAGTTAACTAATCGTACCTTATTGTAAAGTGTTACCGAAACAAACAAACAATACTTTTTATTTTGCTTTTAGTAACAGGGGTTGTCAACCAGAAGATGATGATGCAACACACAGATCAGCATGTGGGACCATAGCAGGTGTTTCGGCAGTGTCATGTTCACATGCACAGGTGTGAGGTGAAGCACCACCGGGTCTCACCTGACGGTGGAGTCTTTATGGGGGAGGTAGTCGGGGAAGTCCCCGTGTCATTCACCACCTCCTCCACACCTTTTACACAACATCAGGTTAAGGGGAAGAAGAGGAGAGGAAACAGAAATAGAGGGAGATAAGGAGGAGGTGTAGAGTGAGTGATACCCAATGTTGAGGAGTCATTTATTAAAAATAGCGATGCTGCTAAATTAATAACATTTTTAGCTGTGTGACAGTAGCTCAGATGATTTCAAAATAATGTAGCTTTTCTGGTAAGTAAATTTTTTCATTCAAGTCCTTGCATGTCATTTAAATTCAATATGAATAAAAAAAATGAAAATAAATATACAGTTAAATGCTGCTGTTTTTTTTTAAGTGTTTATAAAGTTTAAATTTATGTTTAATAAAATTGTTTACTTAAGATACTCATTTTTGTACCAGAAAAAAAAAAAAAAAAAAAAAAAAAAAAAAATTATATATATATATATATATATATATATATATATATATATATATATACAGTACCCTTCAAATGTTTGGGGACAGTAAAATAATATTTTTATTCGGCAAGGATCAAAAGTGACAGTAAAGACATTTATAATGTTACAAAATATTTCTATTTTAAATAAATGCTGTTCTTTTTATCAATAAATCCTGGAAGGAAGGAAGGAAGGAATAAGAACTTTTTCTTGAGCACGAAATAAGCATATTAGAATGATTTCTAAAGGAACATGTGACACTGAAGACTGGAGTCTTTTGTAATAATATTTCACAATATTACAGTTTTTACTGTATTTTTGATCAAATAAATGCAGCTTTGGTGGGACTTCAAAAACAACAAGAAAAAAATGATACTTTACTGACCCCAAACTTTTGAACAGTAGTGTAGATGCTACTTACTGATGTAATCTGCTTAACCATCTAAACTATAGTTGAACTACTTTAAATCATCGATAGTTTGTAGTTGACAAGTAACTTCCCCAACAATGGTAGTAACTGTACAGGTGTTCTTGGATTTTAGTGTGTGTATGAAGGTTGTCAGACATGACACAGTGGAAAAAGATCAGTGCTCAGGTGCTGAACCATGAAGAAATGATGTTGGGACACAAAACCTCAAGTTAGCAGTTTCTGGAAAGATACTGAAATTCAAAAACTTTAATTCATTTATTTTCAAGGCACACTTCAAAGTATTAAATACATGCATTCTGTATTTCCTTAATTTAAAAATATATATATCGCTCCAAACGTTCATTCTTAAGAGGGGATAATAAAATAAAAAGCAAAACTTTGGTATTCAGTAGCAGTGACATCAAGTCAATATTTGTCTAAGGATGTGTACTGCATAAGTCAGGAGGTTTATTGAATTCTCTTCTTTAATCCAGTGAGAAAATCAATAAAACATCAATACTTAGGTCACAAATCAATAGGTTACAATAAGAAAATGTGGGACTAAACTACACTGCCTAAGTCTCGTTAAGACACTATCAGCTCGTACCGTCCTGGCCGTGTTGTTTGCGTTGAACCTCCTTGCGGTATTCTTCCAGCTCCTGATCCGTCAGCTCATTGAAGGGATTCGGAGTCTCCGGTTCCGGTGGGACTGGGGGCTCGACAGTCTCTGGAGACTGGAAGCAGAACAATCTTGTTCACATAATGAACATATGCTCACAAGTATTTAGAAATGGATTCTGATCAATGAAAAGTGCTCATTAATCATTAAGGATTAAAATATGTATTTTATTAAACAGAACTGCCTTGAACAAATATATATATATATATATATATATATATATATATATACACAGGTGCTGGTCATGTAATTAGAATATCGTGAAAAAGTTATTTTTTTATTGTAAATTATTTTTAAAAATTAAACTTTCATATATTCTACATTCAAAACATTTCAAAAGTTTTTTTTTTTTTTTTTTTTAATTTTGATGATTAGAGCATACAGCTCATGAAAGTCCAAAATCCAATATCTCAAAATATTAGAATATTTCCTAAGATCAATCAAAAAATAGATTTTCAAAACAGAAAAGTTCAAGTTCTTTAAAGTATGTTCATTTGTGCACTCAATACTTGGTCAGCAGCACATATTACAGCAAATGTCTTGCTCCTAGCACAAATTACAGCATCAGTGAAGTGTGGCATGGAAGTGATCAGCCTGTGGCACTGCTGAGGCACTATTGAGGCTTCAGATCATCTGTATGTTGTTGGATCGACTGTTTCTCATCTTTCTCTTGAAAATATCCCATAGATTCAGGGGTCAGGCATGTTGGCTGGCCAATAAAGCACAGTAATATCATGGTCAGCAAACCACTTGGAAGTGGTTTTTGCACTGTGGGCAAGTGCTAAAGTCCTGCTGGAAAAGGAAATCAGCATCTCCATAAAGCTTGTCAGCAGATGGAAGCATAAAGTGCTCCAAAATCTCCTGGAAGATGGCTGCATTGACTTTGCACTTGATAAAACACAATGGACCAACACCAGCAGACGTCACGGCCCCCCAAATCATTACTGACTTCAGAAACTTCACACTAGACTTCAAGCAGCTTGGATTCTGTGCCTCTCCAGTCTTCCTTCAGACTCTGGACCATGATTTCAACATGAAATGCAAAATTTACTTTTATCTGAAAAGAGGACTTTCGACCACTGTTCACTGTCCAGTTCTTTTTCTCCTTAGCCCAGGCAAGATGCTTTTGACGTTGTTTCTGTTTCAGAAGTGGCTTGGTAGTCCTTTTCCTGAAGATGTCTGAGTGTGGTGACTCTTGATGCTCTGACTCCGGCTTCATTCGACTCATTGTGAAGCTCTCCCAAGTGTTTGAATCGGCTTTACTTGACAGTATTCTCAAGCTTGTGGTCATCCCTGTTGCTTGTGCACCTTTGCCTACCCAATTTCTTCCTTCTAGTCAACTTTGCATTTAATATGCTTTGATACATCACTGTAAACAGCCACTACATTCAGTAATGACCATCTGTGACTTACTCTCTTTGTGGAGGCTGTCAATGATTGTCTCCTGGACCATTGCCATGTCAGCAGTCTTCCCCATTAGAACAAGAGATACCCGGAATTTATACTATATAAATTCGGTAAAATATATGCTTTCACTGTGTATAAAATATATAATATACTTCAAATGGTTATTCATATATGTATATATGCACTACTTTAACAACAAGACAATGTAATGTGGCTATTGTGGAAAAAACTAATAAAGAATACCAGTCACAGCAGCAATGGTTGTCCCCTCCACCACATATGGTCATTTAATGAAACTCAAATGTAAATATTCTAATATTTTGAGAAACTGGACTTTGGACTTTCATGAGCTGTACGCTCTAATCAACAAATTAAAAAAAAAAAAATTTACAATAAAAAAAGTATTGAGTGACCAGCACCAAGTATTGAGTGACCAGCACCTGTATATATATATCTATATTCAAGATAAATTCTCAAGATAAATTCTCTGAAAACGAATGTTAATAATCTTACACATTTTTCCTTCTTATTAGATTAATCTTGTTTTAAAGTGCTCCTATTATGCTTTTTTTGATATTATCTTTCATGTAGTCTAGCTGTTTGTGTTTCAAAGATCAAAGTGCATGATAAATGGAGTTATTGTCTCCCAAAAGAAAGAACTGATTCTGAACTGCCTGAAATGAGTCGTCAGTAATTCCAGCTGCCTCCACATGCTATCGGAAATTTCCTACCCACTTCTGAAGTCGTAATTACAAGCTTGGTGAGTTCAAGTGCTTTGTTCTCAGACAGAATAAGAATCATGGAGGACACCAAGTTTATTTTGGAATATTTCTTGAGGAAATCTTATTAAAGCCATAATGTATTGAAGTTATTTAATTTTTAATGAAATATAGCGCTCCATTCATTGATAACCACATAAACATTAACCGCACTATCTAGATAGTCAGCTTGCTGACGATTTTGGAATTTCGGTAAAATACATGCTTTCACTGTGTATAAAATATATAATATGCTTCAAATGGTTATTCATATATGTATATATGCACTACTTTAACAACAAGACAATGTAATGTGGCTATTGTAGAAAAAACTAATAAAGAATACCAGTCACAGCAGCAATGGTTGTCCCCTCCACCACATATGAAATTGAAAAAGTTGGGTATCAAAATTATCTCAGAGGGTTCATGTCCAATTTCCGACTAGGAAATATGTATTTACGATAATTCCGATAGCACATGAAGGCAGCATTACTTCCTGCATGAACCTAGGTTGTTTCGTAAAAAAAAATTAGCATAATGCCCACCTATGGTCTTCATTGGCTGCCTGCAAACGTCTACTTTGACCCGCCCTCAAACACTGTAATTGTAGCTGAGGCCTGTAAGAGTCATGTTTTCTGCACTGTGAAAGCAAATCCACATTGCATGCACTTCCAAAAAATGAGGACTAGCGCTTGAATTGATACGCCATTGTTACTGTTCGTATCGGTGTGTATCAAGTGCTGAGCAAGCTTTCAGAGCTAAAATTTAGGTATGGTAATAGCCATTTATTTTCTGACAGGCGCTGTAAGTGGTAGACCAATCACAAAAGACTGGGTCATCTGACCAATAAGAGCAGAGGAAGCTCTTGAAAAGGAGGGGTTTAGTGAGACTTAGGGTGCGTTCACACTTGTCATGTTTGGTTCGATTAAAACGAACCCTGGTGCAATTGCTCGGTTAGTGCGGTCAGTGGCGTACCGCAAGTCTGTGAGGCCCACCCGCAAAGAATGAGATGGGGCCCCTCCCACAAGCAGTGATGTCATGTGTTAAAATTTGTTGTGCACCTGAGTCCATCTCCCCCACAGTTTACAAAAACTGTTTTAACAGTGAATCATGTGGTGAATTATCATTGCATTGATCCATTTGATGTTATTATCGAATAATATTATAGCCTGGCCTATATGATAGGCCTATAAAATGTTTAGTGATTTTGATATTGCAGACTAAAATACCGGCAGGAATAAATATTTTATTCATTAAAACCAAAGGAGCGCCAAGAGAACGGATAACAGCCGCAACGAGCCGCAACGAGCACTGGCCATGATTTCAGAAACAACACATTCCAGCGGATAGATCGCCTCTTATTTAACACAGACCTACACATTTCTTATCAAATGGAGATGTTTCTTTCTTTTAGGCACAGTTATTCAGCGAGTTTAAAAGCATTTTTGAGACGTTTCAGAAAAATTCTCGCAGAGAGAAAAAAGTAGACCATTTGTAGTCTTGCACTAATCTGTAGGCTATCGCCAAAAATGAAGGAAGGCCTGTTTTAAGTTGTTTCAGCTGTCATGAGGAAAAAATCCATCAGAACGCGCCGGCGCATTCGTCGGGCAGAGGGATAAAGATGTAGCCAATTTAGTTTCATATTTATATTTAAATATTGGGCTTTAGCCTATTATTTTTTTTTTTTTTAAATGTCACCTATGTTGATTATGAAAAGTGAATAGCATGACGGATGCGCAATGTCGGGACATATGCAGCGGGTCAGACATGAGTTAGACCACTTCATTAAGTGTTTGTTTATAGTAAGTCTTTCTTTAAAGTGAATTTCGTTTTGTAGAAATTGTATCTTAATTTCAATCAATGTTTCATCAACCACTTGCCTATATTTAATAAATAGGAAGAAAACCAAGAACGTCGGCATTTGAATAAGGCTGACGCAATAGATGTCTTTCTGTTTTTATTAAATTTCTTTATTACTTTATTACATGTCTTTATTACTTAATTAATTGATAAGATATTTTTGGTCTAACAATATTTTTTAGCTGGTCTAAATTCTAAGTTAGACACAAATTTGCGTATAGGCGTATATAAGGTTCCCTTCTAGACAAGCGCGTAAAATGCTGTTTCGGCCGCAAATCTTCAGTAATTTCGATCAGTGCATCAAAAGAACTTCAGACATTCCGGTAGCTGACCATTAGCAGAGCTGGCGATGGGGTAAATACGTTTGGGCAATATATAATAATATAAATAACAATAATAATGTCTCAGCAAAGACCGAACATAGGCCTATTTATTTGTCTCGGCACACATCCGCTAACAGTAACACAGTGCATCAAAGCTTGCTGTTGTCTTGGCTACCTTACAAACGGCGATGGAAACAACAGTGATGAATTTTCCCCCCCTTTTGTGGTAATTTGGCACTATTTTCTATGATCTTCTACTTGCATTTCTGGGCTTCAGTTGGATGCTTTATTTTCATCTTTAGTCAATTGAGTTCAGTTCTAAAAAAAAAAAAGGCTATAAAGTAGCCTAAATAGGTGAATCTGCGACGGGGCCATAGACTGTAAAAAAATATGGACGTAGCGTCCGTGACGTCACCTATAGAGTTCTGAACAGCAGTTTTGAAGCGAAAATGAGGCCGCGGCCATCTTAGCTGCGCGTCACCGCACGTCACTCCCGGATAACTGAAAATGGGCAAAGAGGCGGGGAGGTGGTTTGAGCTGATATGACTGGTTACTGAAACCACGCCCGCCTAGCTCGACGTGACCATGTTACCAGCAAAGGAGCTATCTATCTATCTTAGATACGAAATATTAATGAAGAAAAGTTTTATCATCAGAACGTTCTAAAGGTTTACTGTCAATCTACGGTGTTTTTTAAGATATAGATCCTCCAACACCAGTAGTGTTGGTTGTGCAAATAACAACATGGAAAATCAAATGGGACTTCATACCTTTATAATGAAATAGAGATCGCGAGATGAATCCAATCCGTGGCACTTGGGTAAAATATGAGTGTCCATTGCAAAACAAAAAAACATATCACATTTCTTCTGAATGATCTGCTCTCTGTCATCGTTCTTCAAGAAAGGATGCAATCTGAGCAGCGTTTATGTTGTAAAACTGTATACGATCGTATCTAACAAACAAATGAGCCTATGTCCAAAGTATATTTTTTTTCAAAATAGTGCAGCAGTTTTAGTTATAATATCCAAGCAGTGCTGTTGGATTTTGATATCCTCCCGCCATTGTCATTGTAGTAAATCTCACAACCAAAACTTTCAGCCAATGCCACGATCCAACAACGTGTGTTCTGTGTCTCTTCCCCATGCATGCACATCTACACAGACACACATCAGTCTCGAATATTATGCAGCAAGCCATATTTTATAATTGTATAAAATAATCGAGCACAAATACGGCTGAGATGCCAAAATCTACCTGTCACTCAAGTGACCCCGCCCTTAATTATGCAGAACTTTAAGGCTTAATATAATTTAAACGGATAAGTTATAAAAAAAATTCACCCCCCTCAGAGTTGTCATGAAGGGCAAAAATAGCAGTATAGACCAAAACCACAATTTGAACCAACTTGTAAACATGTTTTTTTCTGCTATAAACTTGGCCAATTTAACATGGGACTCTATGAGATTATGCTCTCTTTTGGAGCCTGTCCCTAGCGGCCAGTCGATGAGTCGCAGTTTAAGTTACTTCCGTATTGGCTTCACGAGAGAAAGGGGGAGGTTGCCGCTTGGACGGGGCCCATCATAGGGTGGGGGCCCCCACGCACCGCGGGGGCTGCGGGGGTGTCCCGTACGCCACTGAGTGCGGTTCATTTGAACATATGTGAACGCTGCCATCCGAACCCTGGCTTCCAAAGGAACTCTGGTGCGGTTCGAATGATATATGAACGCAACACGGACCAAATACATGTAAACGAACCAAAAAGGAAGTTGAGACCCTAAAATGGACAGAATCCTCATGCATGTCGGTTTTTCTTGTCATAGTCGCGAGTTTGCCCATGACAGGCATCAGACGTGCGTCTCCACGCAGCAGATTGTTTCTGTGTGTAATGGATGGATTCCTGCTGCTGTTTTGACTACTTTACACATTTTACAAGCTCTTCACTAGTTCCCAGCTGGCCAAAATACCATCACATGCAGGCTACGCACACACAACGAGCGCATTTACCTCAGCATAGAGCATTGTTTTGGATGTTCGATAAGTTCCGTCTCAAAATAGGCAATACGTCATAAAATCCGACCAATCACGTTGTGAATGTATCCCTATGCCCTAAGGTTCGGTATCTTTTGGTTCGGTGATAAAATTGCCAATCTGAACGCTAATTGGACCAGGACTAAATGTTTTTTTTTTCTTCTTTGGTCCGGACCAAATGAACCAAACGAACCGAACTACAAGTGTGAACGCACCCTTAATCCTTTATTGAACAGTTTCAGACACTGTGAGAAAAGATGTGATGCTGCAATGTATATAATGAGAAAATTAAAACGTTTTTTGACCTTGGATGCATGTAAACCAATTGTAGGAGAATAGGGACACTTTAAGGATGTTTAACATTTTCAAGAGAAAGGATATGTTTTAATTGTTTTAAGTGTATTAGTATATATTATCTTGTTTTGAGTATATATGAACTGAATGAGTTCCTACCGGTGGACTGTTGTCTGTGATGACGCTGGCTAACACTTGAGACTGAGGTCCAGCTGTTTTCATGTCCTGACGATTCTGCTCCCTTATCTGAAATATAAATAATAAAATAAAATAAAATACATCACCCTAAGCTTTCTAGTGTATTTTGTGTTATGTAGACATAGCTGCAATAAGACGTACTTAACACATTCTCTTTGTGTGCATATATATTGTTTCTGTATCATTTTTGAATTTTTCCTCCAAATTGAATGTCACCTAAACTAAACAACTACTAACAACTAAACATCTATTCTAAGTTTATTTATCATAAACTTTCTTTATAATATTATGATTTAAGTTAGAATATTATAGTCTAATTAAGTTATTTATCATTTTATAAAGTATTTGCTGCTCTTTGCTATATGCATAAGTCCAGTTACACTCCTTCATTGATACTACTAATCAATGTTTGGCTTTCTTTTAAGCATCTAATTAATGCAATTTTATATTAATTTAAATATTATATATGGAAATGTACTTCAAAAGGGGGCGTTGTATTTTGAAGCCCAAAAAAGTGCATCCATCCACCATAAAAGTAATCCACACGGCTCCAGGGGGTTAATAAAAGCCTTCTGAAGTGAAGGTTTTTGTAAGAAAAATAACCATATTTAAAACTTTATAAATGGCAGACAGCCATATGCATCGATCCATGGTGGAAGAGTGAGCCCGATCACACGAAAATGTGTATCAATAGTACGAGTTTGTAATCTCGTAGAATATATACGGCAAAATGAGTTTTGGCATGCTTATGGTACGCAGTTTTTCGCGTGCATATGATACGCACCTTATGGCGTAATATACGTACGAAACCCCCACTCCCCACCCCATCCAACCCAAGAGCGTATCATATACACGCCATAAAGTGCGTATCATATGCACGCGAAAAAAACGTGTACCATAAGCACGCAAAACTCATTTTGGCGTATATATTCTACGAGATTACAAACTCGTACTATTGATATGCATTTTCGTGTGATCGTGTTGGAAGAGTAACCCCTGACCCAACGCATGATGCATTGACGAATGCGGAAGCGCAGAGGATAGAGCAGAACAAAACACCGGTCAAAAGTTAGAAGTCTAAAATGAGAATATTTAAAGGGATAGTTCACCCAAAAATGAAAATTTGATGTTTATCTGCTTACCCCCAGGGCATCCAAGATGTAGGTGACTTTGTTTCTTCAGTAGAACACAAAAGATGATTTTTAACTCCAACTGTTGCCGTCTGTCATTCAAATAATGCCAGTGGATGGGAACTTCATCTATAAGAGTAAATAAAACTTGCTTAGACAAACCCAAATTAAACCCTGCTGCTCGTGACGACACATTGATGTCCTAAGACACAAAACGATCGGTTTGTGCGAGAAAACGAACAGTATTTATATAATTTTTTACCTCTAAAACACCACTATGTCCAACTGCATTCATCACTCGATTCGTTTGGTCTGATCGCGCTTTGACAACGGCAGTGATGTCTCGCGCATATACTTCAATGAGTGCTAGACATCACTGCCGCTGTCAGAGCGCGATCAGACCTCACTAAGCGAATGCTGAGCACAGTTGGACATAGTGGTGTATTAGAGGTAAAAAATGATATAAATACTGTTTGGTTTCTCGCACAAACCGATCGTTTCGTGTCTTAGGACATCAATGTGTCGTCACGAGCCGCAGGGTTTAATTTGGACTTGTCTATGCAAGTTTTATTTACTCTTATAGTAGAAGTTCCCATCCACTGGCATTATTTGAATTACAGACGGCAGCGGTTGGAGTTAAAAATCATCATTTGTGTTCTACTGAAGAAAAAAAAGTCACCTACATCTTGGATGCCCCGGGGGTAAGCAGATAAACATCAAATTTTCATTTTTGGGTGAACTATCCCTTTAAAGAGAAATGTTAGAGGATTTCGATATAAGAGAACAGGAGCTTGAGTTTGTTGCAGAGGTTACTCTTTTGGCGTAAATCAATGCGTACGGCTGTCTGCCAGTTTTAAATATGGATATTTTTCTTACAAAAACACAGAAGGCCTTATTAACCCCCTGGAGCTGTGTGGATTACTTTTATGATGGATGGATGCACTTTTTTGGGCTTCAAAATACAACAATACCCCATTCACTGCCATTATAAAGCTCTGAAGAACCAGGATATATTTTAATATAACTCCAAATGTGCTCGTCTGAAAGAAGATATACACCTAGGATTGATTAAATCATTGGATAATTTTCATTTTTGGGTGAACTATCCCTTTAATACAATAATAATACAATAAGAGCTTAATTTGAATTTCACTACTGTTCAAAAGTTTGGACAGTTACATTGTTACAAAAAAAGTCTACTTCAAATAAATGCTGTTCTTTTGAACTTTCTATTCATTAAACTTTAATTATGTTTTGCCTTTGTCTGACCAATCATCGTCCATTTCTTCTCTTCTTGTCTTTTTTTCTCTGCGATTATTCTCCTCTCCCTGTGACTATTCCCTCCTCCCTTCACCGCCATCTTGGTCCTGATGGTGAAACTGAAACTACATGTTGCAAAACTTCTGTCACTACAAACACTCTGTCTCGCACTGTTGGTGAGACTGCAATTCTCTGCCATAATATTGAAATCTGCTCTCAGTTCTGTTGGCAGTTTGAACAGTCGTGCAGCAACAAACAACGATAGTAAATGATTATGATAAAATATGTATTTTTTCTTGAAAAAAAATGATACATGCTGAATAATTTGTAAGCACGATCCATTAAGAGACAAAGTAATGAGCAAAACTAGCACACTTCACTCTGAAATCTTAGTCATCAGTATCCTATTTATACTATCTTTCTCCACCTACTGGTCTCTGAGTATTGCAGAAATGTATCACAAATGTATTTCTGCAAAAATATTAAGCAGCACAACTGTTAATAATGAGAAAAGTTTCTTGAGCACCAAATCAGCATATTAGAATGATGTCTGAAGGATCATGTGACACTGAAAACTGGAGTAATGATGCATTTTAAACCCAAACATTTAAACCCAATGACAGACAAAGCTTACTGTACCTTATTTCTAGTCTCAAGCACCTCCTGTGGGTTGGTGAACAGAGGGACAAACTGGTTTGGATTCTCAATCTTAATGGCCCGTCCACTAGCCTGTGCAATTTCCTCTGCCTTCTGCCACTAAAGGAGAAGAAATCAATAGAGTATGAATTCGGCTGCTCGATTGAAAGCATGTCAATCATTCTTGGGACATCCAGCCTGATGTTAAAAAGATAACTGAGGCAGACAATTTAATAAAAAGATGTAAGGGAAATATGTAACAGGTCCAAAAGGAACCAGCAGAGGGCAGTGCAAGCACTGCACTGAGATTTATGACAATAAAATATCTCCCCTGCATTGCAGAGAAGCAGAAAGGGAGGTGGGTGTAGCATGGTGGTAGAAGAGACAGCGAAACTGTAGTCCAATCACAGTGATGAAACGAATACGCCATTATTCTACCAATAATATCCTATGATTCACAGTCAGACTATTTCTGAACTGCAACACACTCTCTGACTTAGTCATTCACATTTTCAATTCATTTTCAGAAGACAAAACTACTCTGATTATTACAATACGCTGCAAGCTACACTGATTACGCTGATACTTCAGCAGTGAAGAACTTAACATGGATGAAAGCAGACCACTATGATCATCAGTTATCAGAGATGAGCCTATAATGCAAAATAATAAGTCTAATTAGGTAAAGTACAGATCCATCTCCAAAAGCACAAACATAAAATAACATTTGAAAAGTTAAAAAAGCTGTAATAACTGTACAGTATATTCAGTTTGTGAAAATGAAAATATAAAACAATTAGAAAATGAATACAAATATTTATTAAATACAGTTTTATTTCTCATATGCTCTCATATTTTTATTTTTGTAATGTGTTTTTGTAAAGTCATAATTTTGTTAAAATATAATACTGCTTTGCTATTTACAATGGTTACCATTTTCTATTTTTCATAAGTGACTTTAATTAATCATATTAAAACCAGTTAGTTTGACCCGCTATCATCACCCGACAATTTAAAAACAAAAACATTGCATTAGTAAAAATAGTAAAATGTATTGTCCCCATTTTTAAATTCATAGATAAGTTAGATTTCAAATGATATTTTGACAACTATACAAGGAAATGTTCCTTGTTTCAATATAAGAAGTCTGGTCAATTTAGGTCACACAATTTGAGGAGTGTTTGCATGAGTTACATGCCACAATTTAATACTCAGGCTAGTTATTAGTATTGTCTGAATCTCTAACTCTAAGTATGTACAAGACTTGGCAGTCAGTGCTAATAATTAAGCTCAGAACTCATTATTAGAATAGAAATTTTGGATACTCAAGTTATATAAAGTTTACAGAAGTTCTATAAAATCTCTCTCACCGTAGTCCGATGTCCCGGGCTGGCCTGGTCCTGGTTGACTTTCTGATAGACATTTGGGGTGTTCAGCCATCTAGTCTTCTGCTGTTGTCTCTGGGTGTGGGGATGGAGACGAGGGTGGGGTTGAACCCCATCCTCATGAAAAGAAAATGACGTGACGGTGGCAGGTACCTCCACCTCTCTTCTGGTTCTGGAGCGCTCCAACAGCACTGGGAAACGGTAGGCGTATCCTGTACGGTAACCCTGCAGAATGATGATCAAATGTTCTAAAGTCAAGTCTAATGCCAATAAAATTACAATTAGGTAAATTGCTCTGGCCTACAGTATGGAAGTTCTGAATTTAAATCTCGCAATTCTGAGAAAAAAGTCAGTATTGTGAGATTAAAAAGTCGCAATTACCTATTTATTCTTTTATTTCATAGAAGTTTGTTTCTGCCATGAAATAAAAAATAAATAGGTAATTGCGACTTTTTAATCTCACAATTCTGACTTTTTTCTCAGAATTGCGAGATTTAAACTCGTAATTGCGAGATATAAAGTCAGAATTGAATGATATAAAAAGGTGATTATATGATTATAACTGACAACTAAGGAAAATCCCAAATTATAAAATATTGTGAAAAAGTTCAATATTGAAGACACCTGGTGCCACACTCTAATCAGCTAATTAACTCAAAACACCTGCAAAGGCCTTTAAATGGTCTCTCAGTCTAGTTCTGTAGGCTACACAATCATGGGGAAGACTGCTGACTTGACAGTTGTCCAAAAGATGACCATTGACACCTTGCACAAGGAGGGCAAGACACAAAAGGTCATTGCAAAAGAGGCTGGCTGTTCACAGAGCTCTGCGTCCAAGCACATTAATAGAGAGGCGAAGGGAAGGGAAAGATGTGGTAGAAAAAAGTGTACAAGCAATAGGGATAACCGCACCCTGGAAAGGATTGTGAAACAAAACCCATTCAAAAATGTGGGGGAGATTCACAAAGAGTGGACTGCAGCTGGAGTCAGTGCTTCAAGAACCACTACGCACAGACGAATGCATGACATGGGTTTCAGCTGTCGCATTCCTTGTGTCAAGCCACTCTTGAACAACAGACAGTGTCAGAAGCGTCTAAAGACAAAAAGGACTGAAAACTCGCAATTCTGAGAAAAAGGCAGAATTGCAAGTTTATATATCGCAACTCTGACTTTATAACTCACAATTACGAGTTTAAATCTCGCAATTCTGACTTTTTTCTCAGAATTGTGAGATAAAGAGTCAGAATTGCGTGATAAAAACTTGCAATTGTAAGAAAAGTCTTTATATCATGGAGTTCTGACTTCATAACTCTCAACTGCACATAAAATCGCAATAAACACAATTATGCCAATAAAGTACTGTTTTCTGCACTGCGAAAATCACTGTGTATAAAGTGCCTCCAGAGGTGAAATTCAGTTATGGTAATGGCCGTTTGGTTTCTGCCACACGCTGTAAGCAGTAGACCAAGCACAACATACTGGGCCATCTGACCAATCAGAGCAGAGTAGGCTCTCGGAAAAGGGGGTGTTTAGAGAGACTGAATCCTTTTTCAATTGAAATCAACTTACCAGATTGTCCAGCGTCCTCATCAATGCTTCAAACTCATGTTCTCCCAGCCTGCTCTTGTGCATGGGGCCGAAAGTGGATCCAGCCCAACCCACAGTGCCTGTGGAGACGGGCCTGTGAATATTGCGGTCCAGCATGATTAGGTTTTGTTCCCCTCCAGCGCTGCACAGTGCTGCCACCTGCCAGGACAGAACAAGACTGCAGCATGACTCAGTGTGGACTTACAGCATTCTGAAGTTACACTGCACAGCTAACAATACATCTATTCTCAACCCTGTGCACTTTTTTCGGTCTACACAATGCTTCTTATTGTCTTTGCAGGGATCCACTCCCAGAGTAGTGCTGCCTTTCTCTACCATCCCCTGCTTTCATTTGTATACCATGTACAAATGATTTGAATTAGTAGATGTTTTAGGGGCCATTCACACAGAACACATTTTTGCATTCCACTGTGCTACTTTTCCATTGTTTTTCAATGTAAACACAAGCTAGACAGACGTTTGATTGGTGTGCTTGTGTCTTTTGCAGTTTCTTGTGCATGACGCGGCATTCTAAAAACATGGCGCTCAAGTTAAAATAGGTTCAACAAAAAACACTTCTCTTGCTTGACTGACCGCAAAAATGCGTTCTGCGTCAATGGCCAAATACATGGCCATTTTTACTGTACACAAATCACTCACAGAGCATTATATGTAGCTGATGAAATATATAGCAAAGCAAAAACTGGAAAAACTAGAAAAATGCAAATTTACTATAAATATTTACACTACAGTTCAAAAGTTTGGGGTCAGCAAAAAGAAAGGAAATGAATACTTAAATTTGTTTAAAATTGATATAAATATAGAATATAAAGAATAAATTTCTATTTCAAAAGATTTCTATTTCAAATAAATGCTGTTCTTTTGATATTTCTATTAATAAAACAATATTGAGAATAAAATGTACCATGGTTTCCACCAAAATATTAAGCAGTTTGAGACCACCAAATCAGCACATTAAAATGATTTCTAAAGGATCATGTGACACTGAAAACTGGAGTAATGATGCTTTGTCATCACAGGAATAAATGATGTCTTAAAATATATTCAAAATAGAAAACTTATCTTTTAAATTGTAATAATATTTAGCTGTTTTTACAGTATTTTTGATTAAATAAATGCAGCCTTGAAACATGATACTTATTTTTAATAATATAAAAAAAAAGACCACTAATTTTTTAAAATGTAGTGTATATTTACTATAAATAATTATATTATAATAAACATAAACACACACACACACATATATATATATATATATATATATATATATATATATATATATATATATATATATATATATATATATATATATATAGTTATATGCATATTTATACTACAAATATTACTATTCTGTGTGTTCACTTTCACACACCCTTTCACTGGCTCTCTTAGTAGTCTCTTTCTTCACTCTCACTCCCTCTGTCCTACAGTCCCACTAATCTACTCTTCCATATTTTGCCCTCAAGGGAAGGGCTGAAATTTTTTTTTGCCTACCTGTGTTTGACAGGCGGTCTGGATGTGGTAGATTGTGTAAAAGGCCTCCTCCACCGACTCACCCAGTGCCACGATTCCATGGTTCCTCAACACCAACACCTGTACAATAACAACTATTAGAATCAGGTAGATGTTTCCCAGTGCATAAATATCATCACCCATTTTTCGACCTTATGAGCCTCTCAACATCATGTTCTGAGGGGAGTCTCTGTAATCTAGGATCTAACCTTGCATGTAGGCCCGAGGCTCTTCTGGAGTTCCACCCGGTCCTCTTCTTCCTCCATTACTCCATTATAGTCATAATAAGCTACCTCGCCCACCAGCAAAGCCTCATGGGATAGCGGTAGCAGGCCACACTTCATGGCTGATACCTATATGAAAGATTAATAGTGGTTATATGAGCACCAATTAAAGAGATAATTCACCCAAAAATATGAATTCTGTCATCATTTACTCACCCTCAAGTTGTTCCAAACCTGTATAAATGTCTTTGTTCTGCTGAACACAAAAGAAGATATTTGTAACCAAGCAGATCTTGTCCCCTATTGACTGCCATAGTATTTTTTTCCCTACTATGGTAGTCAATGGGGGTGGAGATCTGCTTGCTTACAAACATTCTTCCAAATATCTTGTAAATGAGTAAATGATGACAGAATTTTTGGGTGAACTATCCCTTTAAGAGAAATGAGAGAATGCAGAATGAAGTATCTTCAACAATGCTAAAATAATCAGAATAATAATGATTCCTTTTAAAAATGGAATAAGTATTTTTGCAGTCAGTGGAAGGACCTCAGAATGTAGAAATACATTTAAAAGATTAATAGATATTAGTCATTTGTGTGTAGATATATAGATAGATAGATAGATAGATAGATAGATAGATAGATAGATAGATAGATAGATAGATAGATAACTATTAAATATATTTGCTTAAATGTCTTTTTGATCAGAGACTCAAGAAACTCTAGAAAACAATGGCCTTTTCTTCCACAGTAAGTTGCTGTTTCAGCAATGGGGACTTTTCTTAGCCAAGTATGTGACATACCGCAGCTGTGGCTGGAGTGTGGAGGTGCAGCAGGCAGCGGACGTCCGGTCGAGCAGAATAGATGGCAGAATGCAGGCTGAACGCAGAGAGATCCACTCCCAGAGTAGTGCTGCCTTTCTCTACCACCTCCCCGAGAATATTCACCTTCACCTGGACATCATAGAGAGAACATGGTTTGATCAAGCTTTCACTTGAACACCTGAAAAAAAATCCTTTAAAAGCAATAATTCAATGTGATTCATTTAGATCATCCTAATCTGATCACATTACTGAATTTCCATCTGCTGATCATTTTAAAATTGCATTAATCTAATGAATCAACATACTGGTTAGCATTATGAAAGGCCTTTCTTGAAACATATCTTAAAAATGAGATACCACTGCATCATTTGCAGAACCTGATTTCAGCCATTGCAACATGTTCCTGGATCAACATCTTTGTTGATCCTGGATAGGGCTCTGAATCGGTTCATTTTGACCGGAACGTAGCCAGAAACGAAAACGAAATCAAATTTAATCGTTCTGAACAGAAACGCTAATTTGAAATGACCATTAACCGGTTAATAACGTTATTTTATCGTTCCGTTTAATATTTTGATTTGGTTGTCATTGTCAACCAATCACGAATTCAAATAGTACAGCCTATGCAAATGTGACGCTGACGCATTCAACGAGTGAAATGCCCGTGCTCACGCTCTAAAGTGAGATGCCCGCGCTGACGCGCTCAGCTCAGCTGTCAAGTCATCATAGGTAAGTCACAATGGCAATGCTGGCATTAGTTTTTCCGATGATAGGCCTACATGTCACCAACCGTCAAGTATTAGGCCTACATTTAAGTGAAAATAAATGTCAAGTAATGCAGCTTGTTGTGCGTTTTGAAACCAGCGAAAATTGCAGTGCAATTTTCAACGTCACATCACGCATCTGCAGCGCTTCTGTGAAGGGAGAAAACTAGGCCTACCTACATAACGCATATAAAATAAAAGGGGAATATTTAGGCATATAGGCTACGCGACATATTTCACTTAAATAATCAGGTCTACAGATTAACAAAACGAAAGTGGTTATTTGTGGCGCACAAAGATCTAGAAAAGGAAACAGACATTCTGCTTGTTTTCGTTATTTGAGTGTCTTTTGTAAATGTATGAATGATTGAATGATGATGCTTTTACCTGTATGACCATAAATTACTGAGACAGTTTACTGTCTTATAGAAGGAAAACAAATCCAGTGGTCGCGCCGGCGCCTCACGCGCGCGCACACAAATTCTTGCATTGCTTACTTGATATTGCAGCCTGTTAAATATTAAAATAAAATACAATCAAACGTTACACTGCTCAGTTCAATTCTGTAATACAATGTGCCGTTTAGCACCCGTGACCACCGCCTGACTGTGCTGTTATATGTGAAGGATGTCGATAATGCGAGTGAAGTACAAACTCATAAAATAAATAGTAGTTTAGCATTCATTCGTCTCGAAAATGAAAACAGTTGGATTCGTGCCGCATGAGAAAGGTAGGCTACAGATTCACTTTAAATTAATTCGTTGTGCATCTTATTTAGTTTTATTTCCAATAAATATAAACCTGTTTCTCGCCTTGAATATAGCAATAGAAGCTGGAATGGTGTTAAAAAAGAAAAGAGATTTTTTTTTTATTCGTTTTGGCTTGATGTTTATATAGTCTGAATAGTCCAACTGTTAACTTTAGAGGTTTTGATGTGGAGTACATTAAGTGGATAGGTAAAATAATATAGGGCAGTTTTGTTCATAATTTATGTTTACATTATATGTATAACATTATAAACAAAGCTATGTCTAGGTTACTTTTACATTTTACTTTATTTACCGATAACTTTATTATCATTATTTCTGAATGTAATAAAATGCGACGTATAGGCCTTAACTTTTTTCCTCTCAGAAATAGCGTCGGTATTTTTAACCATGCAGCAAACATTAAAATATCTTGAAAAAATAATTTAATTTAATTAATAAACCATTGTTTTTCCTTTCGTTTAATAGGTTTACATTTGGACAGAATCTTGTTATAAAAGATAGCCTAATTGTAGGCTATGCCTATTGACTAAGACGGCAAATACACTCTTTGTTTTTTAATAAATAAAATGCTGTACGTATTATTATTATTATTATTATTAGCCTATTATTATAATTATTAAGTAGGCTACAAGCAAAAAATAAATAAATAAATAAAAATAACGTTATTAACCGTTATTTTTTCTAAAGAAACCGGTTTCGGAACGTTTATAATACCAAGGAACGCTGGAACAGAAACGTTAAAATACCGATTCTGCTTGGAGTGGAACGACTGAATTTTTTTTTTTTTTTTCGTTTTTAAGCCCTTAACTTGGAACAACCTTCCAATCCAATCGGTTTACAGTTTATGTCAAGTTTAGGCTTACAACCAGGGTTCGGTGCTTCTGCATCAGCATTATTCATCAATTCATAATTTCCCTCTGATTTTAAGGATAAGTTATGGGTAGGGTTACAGTAGGTTTAGGGGTAGGGATATGGTTAGGACTAAATTTTTGGACAGGAATGTTGTTCCAGGATCAACAAAATATGTTGAACCAGAAATGCAGCTAACTCTGCAAAATCAGAATGTGCGCATAATGTACTACTATTCCATTATGTATAAATATAAATTTATATTTAAGTATAAAAATAAATAAAATACATAAATTACTCCAATTATCCCTTTAGTTGACCAAAGCTTTGAACTGCATTTTTTCTTATTTTTCCATTACAAGTCACAATTTATGATACAATTTGTGCACATGCATGGACACAAGAAATATTTTCACGAGTAACCATTTCTAATACCTTATTTTTGCAACAATGTACAAAATATGTCCATAAAAATGTTGACCACACTGAATCCTTCAGTTTTTATCAGCAAATAATACAAACTGAGACAGCACTCCTTTTTCTAGCGACCTTCATTTGAATGCTTTAGCACAGTGAAACGCTATCATCAGGAGACATCTTGCAGGACACAAGAGGAACAAGTTTGGGGTGTGTGTGTGTGTGTGTGTGTGTGTGTGCGTGCGTGTGTGCGCTTGGACAGTCTCTCACCAGACTCGACGCAGTCACCTCCCCGTAGGTCAGACCATTTGGCAACACGAGGAAATGTTCCTGTTCTTTACTAACACGCATCTGCAGAAAGAAAGAGACGCTTTTATTCAAAGCAACTTATAGTACACTTACAGGAACAATCTCCCTGGAGCAACCTTAGGTTAAAGGGATAGTTCTGACATTTACTCATCCTCATGTCCTACTAAACCGGTACAGCTTTTCATAAGATTTTCAGAGATACTGACTTACATTTCTGTCTGTGTTTCACACAAAGCTATAGTTAGACTGACAAGTTCTAACTTTTCATGTTATGTTTTAGTCACATTTGAATAACTTGTTAGGAATGAAATATATCTGCTTAATATCTCTTTTTGTGTTCCATGAAAGAAAATAAGTCCTAAGGGTTTAAAATGACATGAGGGCAAGTAATGACAGAAGTGAACTATCTCTTTAAGAGTCTTGGTTTTCACACTTCTTGTGAAGATCAAACCAGTAACCTTGTTACCAGATCACAAAATCACATCCGATTAGGATAGGCTTTTTAAAACACCCAAATCCCTATAGGCTGAGTGAAGGAGAGATAGGAGACATGAATAAGTATGCTAATGTTAATGCAGCAAAGATTATTCAGTATTCAGTAATCAGCTTAATGTGCCCCAGAAGTGATAGACTGGCAGCTGTGTGCAGTTATTATAAGTGCACTATATGTGAGCTTACTTTTTTTATTATCATAATCACAGGTTATATAACCGTTAATAAGCAGACACAAACACTGCATTCAAAAGTTTAGGGTCAGTAAGATTTTTTTTGAAAGAAATGTATACTTTTATTCAGCAACGATACATTTAATTGATTGAAAGTGACATTAAAGACATTTATAATGTTAGAAAAGACTTTTATTTTAAATAAATGCTGAATGCGACAAGAAGTGTCAGTGTGGATTTTTGTTGAGCAGCAAATCAGCATATTAGAATGATTTCTAAAGGATCACGTGACAGTAAAATTCGACATGAATACATTTTAAATTATATTAAAATAGAAAACTGTTCTTCTAAATTGTAATAATATTACTTTTTTACTGTATATAAATGCAGCCGTGGTGAGCATAAGAATCTCAGACCCCAAACTTCTGAACAGTTTTAACAATCAAATAAATCACATTTACTTCCAACCTTCATTACAGCCTGTTTAATCAATCAAGCTCTTAGATAAAAGTTGTCTGATCAGTGTGCAGGGAGCAGTTTTCAGGAGCCTTGGCCTACTGACAGAAGTCTTTATGGGTCGTGTTTCCTTACTGTGAGGCACGTGTTGGCCAGCTGGGCCCAGCCGTACAGATCCACCAGACGGTGTACGCTAGCCAGCTTGCAGCGCATCAGTCTCTCCCCCTTCACCATGGAGCCCGGCTCCCATCCTTGCAGATCGTTAATGGGGGTCACCATGGTAATGGCTGTACAGGAATTAGGAACAAGAGAAACAGCACAAGTGTGTGTCAATGAAAGTCTTAGTCATGAAAGACTGTAAAAAGAGCAGCACTAGTTAGTCTACTGCAGTTGAAGTGGTGCGACAGCCTTTTTATGAAAGAAACTGTGAGCAGTTCAGTTTTACTGAATTCAACTGAATTCACTGTCTGAAATAAATTCATTAAAGGTGCCCTAGAACTTTTTTTTAAAAGATGTAATATAAGTCTAAGGTGTCCCCTGAATGTGTCTGTGAAGTTTCAGCTCAAAATACCCCATAGATTTTTTTAAATTATTTTTTTTACCTGCCTATTTTGGGGCATAATTAGAAACGAGCCGATTTCAGGTTGCGGCCCCTTTAAATCGCGCGCTCTCCGCCCCCTCCCGAGCTCTCGACTCTATCACAGCATAAACAAAGTTTACACAGCTAATATAACCCTCAAAATGGATCTTTACAAAGTGTTCGTCATGCATACTGAATGCATACGTCGGATTATGTGAGTATTGTATTTATTTGGGTGTTTACATTTGATATTGAATGAGTTTGAGGCTATGCTCTGTGGCTAATGGCTAACATTACACTGTTGGAGAGATTTATAAAGAATGAAGTTGTGTTTATGAATTATACAGACTGCAAGTGTTTAAAAATGAAAATAACGACGGCTCTTGTCTCCGTGAATACAGTAAGTAACTTTAACCACATTTAACACTACATTAGCAACATGCTAACGAAACATTTAGAAAGACAATTCACAAATATCAGTAAAAATATCATGTTATCATGGATCATGTCAGTTATTATTGCTTCATCTGCCATTTTTCGCTGTTTTCCTTGCTTGCTTACCTAGTCTGATTATTCAGCAGTGCACATCCAGACGTCCTGCCTCAATCATGGGCTGGCATATGCAAATATTGGGGGCATACATATATTAATGATCACGACTGTTACGTAACAGTCTGTGTTATGTTGAGATTCGCCTGTTTTCCGGAGGTCTTTTAAACAAATGTGATTTATATAAGAAGGAGGAAACAATGGAGTTTGAAACTCACTGTATGTCTTTTCCATGTAGTGAACTCTTGTTATTTAACTATGCCAATATAAATTAAATTTTTAATTCTAGGGCACCTTTAAGATTGAAACTAAAACTCCTCTTATTTGAAAATGTCTGAATAAAAGAATGATGCGCAAGCCACCCGCAAGCCATCCTAGGTTTATATAACTTTCTTCTTTCTGATGAACACAATCGGATATATATTAATAAATATCCTGATGCATCCAAGCTTTATAAATGACAGTGAATGGGAAACAACGAGTATGAGCTGAAGAAAGTGTCTCCATCCATTCCTTATTCAACTTAGGAAGAAAGCCTAATTGACATCACATCAGTTACACCTTCTTCCTAAGTTGAATAAGGAAGGCGGTCTGGCGGAAGTTAGATATTTTACTTTATAACTTGTTAAATATGGATATTTATCTTACACAAATGCATCGCTTCCCTTCAGAAGGCCTTTATTAACCCCCCGGCGCCGTGTGGAATATGTTTATGATGGATGGATACACTTACTTGAGCTTTATACTCGTTTCCCGTTCACTGCCATTATCAAGCTTGGATGCATCAGGATATTTATTACTCCAATTGTGTTCATCAGAAAGAAGAAAGTCATACACACCTAGGATGGCTTGAGCGTGAGTAAAGCTTTGGCTAATTTTCATTTGAAACTGAACTAATCCTTTAAAAGAACCATTTTTTACATTTACATTTTAATCATGTAAATTACAGCTGCACGATTCTGGATAAATTGAGAATCACAATTTTTTGTTTGTTTGTTTAAAATAGTGATCATGATTCTCCAAAGATTCTGAATAGACAACATAACAATAACATGTAATTTACAAGCGGTTCTGACAAAATGTTAATTGCTGCCATTCACTTGCTTCATTACTGGATGAATCAGCATATTTAAAAAAAAAAAAATCTCTTGAATGAATGATTCAATCACAAATACATTTTTTTAACTCTTTCCCCGCCAGGTTTTTATTTTTATTTTTTAAAGTTGCCAGTCATCGCCAGCATTTTTTCTCAAAAATATTTTATTGTATGAATATCTGAACATGCAATATATCGATAGAAAGAACAGAGCCTCTGCTTTTAAACAAATAGAACTCATAAAAAAAGCAATATTTTGAATGCATTTTTTTCAAAGACTACAACATGCATAATTAATGCTTTATCGCTTGTTTCTGATCCTTTTTGTCTGTGTTTTGATCCAGAGATTCTCTGCTCTTTCAGAAAATACATAATAGCGCCCACCTACTTTATAACAGTGAAAAAACAGAAAGCCAGAAAAATCCGTCATTGGCGGGGAAAGAGTTAACAGTCACTTGTCGCCACCTAGTGCAATGTAATTGATACAATCTTTATTTGAAGTGTCATGTTATTTTGTGATACGTCACATATAATTTTTGTACAGCACTTTGATCAGCTTTGGTTGTTTTCAAATGTGCTTTATAAATTAACATTGTATTGCATTGTATTGTACTTTCAGGTACTGTAGACATCAGTGTTTATATCCGAACTGTAAACTTTTATCCCAGTACTTCTGTGATAATGTGAATTACTGTAACACAGAAATAATCATAGGACATAATCCTATGAAATAATCATGACATTCATTGAACCATCAATGCCAATACAGAACCTTTATTTTTAAGAGTGTAGTTAAATTACGTCATGTGTTACGTACTGGATGGAGCGACGGGCAGGGCGGCCGGAGATCCGTGAGTGGCCATGAAGTCCACGATCTGTCTGAGAGCCCACAGATTGGAGGAACTTCCTCCTTTCTTCATCTGCTCCTGAATCAACACATCCAGCTCCTCTCTAAAAGACTAACACACACAAATAAGATTCAGTCATTTAGCAACACAATGCACTAGTACACACAAATAAAGGAAAATGCACATTGTGCACACTGGGTTGATAAATAACATGTCCATGATTTTTTTTTTTTTTATGCAGCATTTTAGGTAAAAAAAAAGTGTATATCAGGAAAAATGTTATTACAGAATGTGACTGGTAACCATTTTTCCATCTTTTGCATGGTCCACTGTCAAAAAAACAGTAGAAATAGTAATATTTTAAAATTACAATTTAAAATAACTTAATATATTTTAGCAGTTTTTAATACATTTTCAGCATTACTCAGGTCTTCAGTGTCACATGATCCTTCAGAAATCATTCTAATATTCTGATTTGCTGCTCAAGAAACATTTCTTTTTATTATCAATGTTGAAAACAGTTCTGCTGCTTATTATTTTTGGGAAAACCGTAATAATTTTTTTTCAGCAATCTTTGATGAATAGAATGTTCAAAAGTACCGCATTCATTTTAAATATTTACGATTTACAATTGCAATTTAAAAGTCTTCACTGTCACTTTTGATAAATTCAATGCACCCTGGCTGAATATAATTATTAATTTCTTTAAAAAATAACTGAACCCACGCTTTTGAATGACAGTGTACATTCCATAATAATGTTAAAAACTTAATTTAAAATTGTACATTTCCTGAAGAAAATAATGCTTGCAATCTAGCAAAAGAACAGTATGAAAGTTTCAAAAGTTTAGCTTTTAAGCTTTACATGCTGCATTAGAACACATATTGTGACAGTCTTTGCAGAGTAATATATATATATATATATATATATATATATATATAATATGCAAGAATAACTTAAGCAATCATGGTTAAGCACGCAAAAAGATGTAAGGAAGGAAACCCATAATTTTGCCTAACACTGATACTTTTTAACGTTTAATCTTAAAGTTCATAAAAGGTGTAATGTTTACAAAAACTAACAATAAACAGCTGAACAAATCTTCAAAACAATGTTTGAATGGTGTGCTTTAAGCGGTACAGGCTGAATTAACTGCATATGTTTAACACTGAAGGTCAGGAGTTTATAATAAAGTTTACTAAAACTAGAATGTTTGAGGAATACCAATATAGTTTTAACTTGTAAGCACTGTAATAATCATACAAGAATCAGAAAGCGTTTTAAAAGTTTTAAATTAAGCATTAAACTCTGCTGTCACTGCTTCAACCATAGTGTCACACACAAACACAGTATAACAGACATAAAGCCCAGATAAAACAATACATTTATGAACATACGGAAACAAACAGCAGGAAGAATATTTGAGTTGCAGGTTCCAGTACAGTCCACAACAGAGAAAGAGAGAATTAATCATCCTCATATGGAACGTTGAGCTCTTCAGTTCTGTCCTTCATTCAACACGTTCCCTCCACTCTGAGTGTGTTTTTTTATTTTTTATTGTTTTGAACCAACACCTAAAACTCCCTGCACTATCTATGCTTTCTCCTCCCCTGCTCGCTCTCTCTCCCTCTCTCTCTCTCTCTCTCTCTCTCCAGCTGCAGCTGTCAGTGGTGATTCAGGGCAGATTATATCTGAGCTGTGGAGATAATCATATCTTTGGGAACCTAATGAGGGGGAAGGGGAGAGAGGACATATAGGGATTGGAGACAGGACATTAAAGGGTGGACAGAACAGACGAATAAAAGGAGGCAAACCGATGAGGGTCCTCTGCGGCTGTTTCACTGAGCTTTTTGAAAGCTTATAGCAGCCACTTGAATGCCTGTTCACTTCTACAACCTCACTCATTATCATATCATTCCCATTAGAGCGCAAAAGCAGGATTCTGAAAGTAAAAATCCCATTCATTCTTTTCTGTAGGGAAATGTATTGATGGTGTTTAGAACCTTCAAAACAAAGATACCAGAAGCACTGAAACACTTATAATCAATTACTGTAAGTCAACAGTTTTATATTGTACTGTAGTTATTGCGATTTAATTGAGTAGTTGATTTTTGTCTTTTTGTTCAGATTTTCATATCCTACATTTGCTTTGAATCAAATGCTGTAATGTTGCAAGGAAAAAATATAGCATAACTGAGGAAAACAGCAGGTTTCTTCAAATAATAATAATAATCTTATTAATACACTCATAATCTTTTCTATATAATAATATTATCACTGAAATATTAATATATAAAAACTGTATATTAACTTTAAATATAAAATATTTGTTGTTATTATTATTGTTATTATTATTATTAATAATTGGAAATGACTTAAATTAATGTCCATACACTGTTAAACTACTTATATATTAGAATGGACAGTTATTGTGATTCAATTAAGTAGTTGATTTTTGTCTTTCTGTTCAGATTTTTTTTCTCTGACTCAAATGTTGTAATGAAAATATATTATATATGAGGAAAACAGAGTAGGTTTCTTCAAATAATACTACCAGTAATTTCAAATAATAATAATATTTCATATATTCATATATTAATATTATTATTGAAATGTAAGTAACACTGTAAACCCTAACACTCAAAATAATTAATTGGTTTGAGTAGGGCAAACTCAAATTAATTCAATCAAATTAACTGAACTTTCTTTTTCTTTTGAGTTTTATGAACTTGTTTCTTTTAATTTAGACAAACTTAAATTTACCTGAAACTGGGCTGAGATTTCTATTTCCCATCATGCTTTGCGATGACACTTTTTATATAATGTATTTGTTGGTGAAAGATTAATGTTATGGAGGTTACCATCATGGTTACAAGTGGAGCATGGGCTTAATTTGAGAACAGGTATCATAAATGTTTTATATTGCCGTATTCTTTCAGCAAATGCTATGCTATGCTATGCTAATGTTATCAAAGCATTATTTTACCAATTAGCATTAGACTAAATTAGCTTATTATAGCTAGCTAAATTTCCACTACTAAAAATATAAATTGAGATTACATGATAATTTTAAGTTTAATGTATGAATTAACTTACTCACAAATTTAAGAGTTAAGAGCAATTAAAATGTATGAGTACGAAACTGAAATCTGCCAGTTCAGCTTAAACTTTGAATTTCTTAACTTAAAATATTTGATGTGACAAATTACCTCAATTTTTTTGAGTTTTGCCAACTTATTCGGGTTTACAGTGAATATTAAAATTAACTTAACAATTTTCATTATTAATAATGATGTATTCTGCTTTAATATTGTCTTTTTGTTCAGATTTTCAGACACATTTTACTCTGAATCAACTTGCGATTCATCTCAGCAGTGGTTGGTGGGATCTTGAATCCCTATGGAGAAAATCAATGGGAAAAATCCTTCCGGAATCAAAGCTGCTGAAAAAGTAGACAATAAGCGTTGTACTCTTTTAACCCATAAGGCTATGAACACAAATCTGTGTCATTTCTCAAATGCAAATATACTTGCTTCACTCATTAGTGCACACTTCATTTACTCACAGGGCTTTGCAGGAGACTGGAAACACGTTTCTTGAGGCTGCTGGACGGCGTTGACTGCTGGGGAGACTGGACCATTTCTCCCTCCAGACATTCCCCATCTACAGGACTATGCAGGACCGGAGTCCCTTTAGGGGTGGGAGACCTACTCATCTTCTTTTCCCCAGTGTGGAATAGAGGAGAAGAAGGATAGAAAGAAAACAGAGAAAAGGGAAAGGATAGGCAAAGCTGGACCAGGCGAGATTGCTAGACGGGGGGATTGGACAAAAAAAGAAATACAATATTTAAATAATTCAGTTATAATCTGGAGTTATGGTAATGAAAGATCCCAATGCACATCATGGGAAAGTTATTTTACATATATGTGCATATGAGAACATATAGTCATGTGTGCATATTAATAATAGACGCATGCAAATGCACACAGGCAGTCCTGCAAATACTAGATAAGTATTCCTGCACACCACACCCAAAGTCATCTGGGGGCCGCACTAACTGTCATATATCTAAATACACAGAGTAAAAAGTGCTGACAGCAATATGCAGTTCTTTATGTGCATTAGTAAATGTGATCGATTAGTTTGCTTGTTTAGTCAAGGGAGGTCTATTTAAGAAATTACATTTAGAGAAATCAGTCTATCACTGTTCCAGGATGTATAACAGATGATTGACAGCACATAATCTAAGACCTTGATTCTAATTATCTTTTATTTCTCTCTCAACATTGTACTTCTATTCACATATGCATACTATAAATAAATGCTCCTTCAGCCTGCACAATAAAATGATGGCAGTGAACCAGAAACATCACCTGAACTGAATATTCAACCATGTCTGAACTTTCATGCTTAAAAGGTGATGCAATTTTCTTTGGTGCTAACCTAAAACACACTTATCTTGGTTTAACCTGCAAGGCAATTATAAGTAAACCACTCGTAAGTTCAGTTGTCAAAAGTATAACCACTTTAGCTGTGTGGTGCTTTCAAAACATTGCTCGGTTTGTTTGACAAACCGGCAACACTGACTCAAACAATGGTGTTAAAGGATTAGTTCACTTTCAAATAAAATTTCCCTGATAATTTACTCACTCCCATGTCATCCAAGATCTTCATGTCTTTCTTTCTACAGTCGAAAAGAAATGAAGGTCAAAATTACAGTTTCAGTGCAGCTTCAAAGGCTTTAAACAATACCAGACGAGGAATAAGGGTCTTATCTAGCGAAACAATCAGTCATTTTCAAAAAAAAATGTAAATGTATATGCTTTATATAAACAAATGATCGCCTTCCAAGTGCTTCCACCAAAACCACACTTTCGTATCCTTCAAAAAGCTTATGCTCTATGTCCTATGCCTTCCCTATTCTACTTATGAAACGAACGCAGCGCCAGTTCCATTTTTTTCCATAAGTAGAATAGGGAAGTACAGCATAAGCTTTTTGAAGAATACGAAAGTGCGGTTTTGGCGGAAGCACTTGGAAGGCGATCATTTGTTTATATAAAGTATATACATTTACATTTTTTTCCGAAAATGGCCGATCGTTTCACTAGATAAGACCCTTATTCCTCGTCTGGTATCGTTTAAAGCCCTTTGAAGCTGCACTGAAACTGTAATTTTGACCTTCAACCGTTTGCAGACCACTGAAGTCCACTATAAGGAGAATAATCCTGCAATGTTTTCATCAAAAACCTTAAAGGGTTAGTTCATCCAAAAATGAAAATTCTGTCATTTATTACTCACCCTCATGCCGTTCCACACCCGTAAAACCTTCGTTCATCTTCGGAACACAAATTAAGATATTTTTGTTGAAATCTGATGGCTCCATGAGGCCTGCATAGGGAGCAATGACATTTCCTCTCTCAAGATCCATTTGTGTACTAAAAACATATTTAAATCAGTTCATGTGAATACAGACGAGAATATTTTTGGTGTGCCAAAAAACAAAATATGACTTATTTCAAAACACTGCTTCAGGAAGCTTCGGAGCATAATGAATCAGCGTATTGAATCATGATTCGAATCGCGTGTCAAACCGCCAAACTGCTGAAATCACGTGACTTTGGCGCTCCGAACAGCAGATTCGACACACTGATTCATTTGTGCTCCGAAGCTTCCTGAAGCAGTGTTTTGAAATCGGCCATCACTATATAAGTCGTTGTTTTTTTTGCCGCACCAAAAACATTCTCGTCGCTTTCTAATATTAATATTGAACCACTGTACTCACATGAACTGATTTAAATATGTTTTTAGTACCTTTATGGATCTTGAGAGAGGAAATGTCATTGCTCCCTATGCAGGCCTCATGGAGCCATCGGATTTCAGCAAAAATATCATAATTTGTGTTCCGAAGATGAACGAAGGTCTTACGGGTGTGGAACGGCATGAGGGTAAGTAATAAATGACAGAATTTTCATTTTTGGGTGAACTAAACCTTTAATTTATTTTTGACTGAAGAAAGAAGGACATGGACATCTTGGATGACATGGGGATGAGTAAATTATCAGGAAAAATGTTTTGAAAGTGAACTAATCCTTTCATTTGGGATGGAATTACAGTATTTGTCTGTTTGAAAACAATTGTTATTGTTGTTAAGGATATTATAATCAGACTTACACCTTAGCTTTAAACATGTTGGATGAAAAAACAAAATGCATGAGGCTTGGTGGTGGACTCTTTTAACTCAGATCAGTAACAAAAACATTTAGCAATCAGTCAAAACACTGTAGCAACCACAGCACATAGCAAATACAGAAGATTTCAAAGCAAATGCCTTGTTGATGCCAGAGGCCAGAGGAGAATGGTTAGACTGGTTCGAGCTGATAGAAAGGCAACAGTAACTCTAACAAATAACCAGATCAGAACTAAGGTATGCAAAAGAGCATCTTTGAATGCACAAGTCGAACCTTGAAGCTGATGGGCTACAGCAGCAGAAGACACACCGGGTGCAACTCCTGTCAGCTAAGAACAGGAAACTAAGGCTATTCACACAGGCTCACCAAAATTGAACAATAGAAGACACTCAGATGGTAGGGTCAGAATTTGGAGTAAACAACATGAAAGCATGGATCCATCCTGCTTTGTATCAACAGTTCAGGCTGGTGGTGGTGTGGGGGATATTTTCTTGGCACACTTTGGGTCCTTAGTACCAACTGAGCATCATTTAAACGCCACAGCCTGAGTATTGTTGCTGATCATGTCCATCTCTGTATGAGCACAGTGTACCCATCTTATGATGGATGGATAACACACCATGTCACAAAGCTCAAATAATCTCAAACTGGTTTCTTGAGCATGACAATGAGTTCAATATACTCAAATGGCCTCCACAGTCACCAGATCTCAATCCAATGGAGCACCTTTGGGATGTGGTGGAACGTGAGATTCGCATCATGGATGTGCAGCCGACAAATCTGCAGCAACTGCGTGATGCCATCATCAGTTTTGGGGTAACGCAAGTTACGTAATCAGATTACTTTTTTCAAGTAACTAGTAAAGTAACACTTTACTTTTAAATTTACAACAAAATATCCAAGTTACTTTTTCAAATAAATAATACAAGTTACTTTGTTTCTCATTTACTGACACCTCTCCGGTCTCCATGTTGAGAGAAATCGGGAATAAGTGCAGAGGCATTGTGTGTGCTGTGTAAACATGATGGTTATTTTAAGACTATTTCTAGCTGAGTAATGTGAGCTTACATTTACTCATTTACTACTTCTCATACGTTCTATTCTTCTGTATTCCAGAATGGCAGCACACCCAGGTGAAAAAAAATACATTTCTATAATATACTTAAAGTGCCCTATTTTCGTGCACTAATTTTGTACTTAATATACTACAAATTCTTCTTTAGTACTACTTAAAGGTGCCATCAAATGTTTTTTTACAAGATGTAATATAAGTCTAAGGTGTCCCCTGAATGTGTCTGTGAAGTTTCAGCTCAAAATACCCCATAGATTTTTTAAATTAATTTTTTTAACTGCCTATTTTGGGGCACCATTAAATATGCGCCGATTCAGGCTGCGGCCCCTTTAATTGCTCGTGCTCTCCGCCCCCTCCCGAGCTCTCGACTCTATCATTGCATAAACAAAGTTCACACAGCTAATATAACCCTCAAAATGGATCTTTACAAAGTGTTCGTCATGCAGCATGTCTAATCGCGTAAGTACAGTGTTTATTTGGATGTTTACATTTGATTCTGAATGAGTTTGAGGCTATGCTCCGTGACTAAAGCTAACATTACACACTGTTGAAGAGATTTATAAAGAATGAAGTTGTGTTTATGCATTATACAGACTGCAAGTGTTTAAAAATGAAAATAGCGACGACTCTTGTCTCTGTGAATACAGTAATAAACAATGGTAACTTTAACCACATTTAACAGTACATTAGCAACATGCTAACGAAACATTTAGAAAGACAATTTACAAATATCACAAAAATATCATGATATCATGGATCATGTCAGTTATTATTGTTCCATCTGCCATTTTTCGCTGTTGTTCTTGCTTGCTTACCTAGTCTGATGATTCAGCTGTGCAAAGATCCAGACGTTAATATGGCTGCCCTTGTCTAATGCCTTGAACATGAGCTGGTATATGCAAATATTGGGGGCGTACATATTAATGATGCCGACTGTTACGTAACAGTCGGTGTTATGTTGAGATTCGCCTGTTCTTCGGAGGTCTTTTAAACAAATGAGATTTATATAAAAAGGAGGAAACAATGGAGTTTGAGACTCACTGTATGTCATTTCCATGTACTGAACTCTTGTTATTCAACTATGCCGAGGTAAATTCAATTTTCAATTTGATGGCACGAAATGAAATGAAATATGAACTAAAATGTGCTTTTAATACTATCTCTGTATTTAAAAAATGTATTTAGATACCACTTATAGTACATTTGAACCTATAGTGTACTACAAGTGGTAACTAAATATATTTTTTAAATACAGAAATAGTATATTAAAAGCAGATTTTAGTTCATATTTCATGCTGTCTCAAAATAGCACAGTTGAGTACACTTACATGTTCTTAAGATTATCTTAAGTAGTATTAAAGAAGAATTTTTAGTATATTAAGTACAAAATTAGTGCGTGAAGAATGAAAATAGAGCACTTTAAGTACATTATAGAAGTGTACTTTTTTTTCCACCTGGGCAGCTGAAAGGTTCGCTTGTTTGAGCTGCACCCTCTACTGTACAGCCGTGAATTTGCACTTCCTTCAGCCTGAGGCTTATTCATTTCACTTTTGGTGTGAAGGGGCCTTTACATTTGACAAAAATAGAAGTTTTTTTGTTATTATAAAAACAAGCAAACAAACAGCCCAGCCCAGATAAGAAAAAGTAATGCAAAAGTAATGTAATGCATTACTTTCAATAAAAAGTAACTAAGTAATGCCATTAGTTATTTTTCAGGGAGTAACACAATATTGTAATGCATTACTTTTAAAAGTAACTTTCCCCAAAACTGGCGATCATGTCATGTTTGTAAAGGATGTAGTAAAAACAGTAAATATTCAGCATCATTACTACAATCTTCAATGTCACATGACCTTCAGAAACCATTCTGATATGCTGATTTGGTGCTCAAGAAACATTTCTGAATATTATCAATGATTTAAACAGTTGTGCTGCTTTGTTTTTCTTAATTAACAGAAAGTTCAAAACAACAGTTTATTTGAAATAGAAATATTTTGTAATTATAAATGTCTTTATTGTCACTTTTGTTCAAATTAAAGGATTAGTTCACTTTCAAATGAAAATTAGCCCAAGCTTTACTCACCCTCAAGCCATCCTAGGTGTATATGACTTTCTCCTTTCTGATGAACATTTTCAGAGAAATATTAATATATATCCTGACGCATCCAAGCTTTATAATGGTAGTGAATGGGACCAATGAGTATGAGCTGAAGAAAGTGCATCCATCCACATCCATCATAAACATATTCCACACGGCTCTGGAGGTTAATAAAGGCCTTCTGAAGAAAAACGATGCGTTTGTGTAAAAAAAAAAAAAAATCCATATTTAACAAGTTATGAAGTAAAATATCGAGCTTCCGCCAGACCGCCTTCCGTATTCATGTTATGAAGAAAGTATAAACTGGCGTCACATCAATTACACTTTTTCCATAAGTTGAATAGGGAAGGCGTATGACATAGCGTAAGCTTTTTGAACTTTTTTAAAGAGTTTTACACTTTCTTCGTACGTTGAATACGGAAGGTGGTCACAAATGCATCACTTCAATTCAGAAGGCCTTTATTAACCACCCGGTTTATGATGAATGGATGTGGATGGAGACACTTTCTTCAGCTCATACTCGTTGATCCCATTCACTGCCATTATAAAGCTCGGATGCGTCAGGATATTTATTAATATTTCTCAGATTATGTTGATCAGAAAGAAGAAAGTCATATACACCTCGGATGGCTTAAGGGTGAGTAAAGCTTGGGCATTTGAAAGTGAACTAATCCTTTAATGCATTCTTGCTGAAAAAAAGAACTGTAATATGCTAAACTTGTTTTTAATCATCTATTATAAATGTCATTCTGATTTTTTTTTTTCATCCAAAATAAAGCACAGACATATCCAAAGTGTCTGAGTTAATGCACTAGCAGTCACAGCATCTTTGTGTTTGCTAGTGTGTCAGGGGCTCCCTACTAAGAGGTCCTCTCTCTGGGGAGAGTGTATAATGAGTGGGGCCCCTTTGGATCCAGACACCAAACCGGCGCCGCCCTGTGCTGTCCCTGGATCAGTTTCAAGCATAGATTTCTACTCTAGTGGATCCAAATTAATCAGGTCCTGCTGCTATAACAGCAAACTACCATCAGTCTGCACTTATTACTGTCTTCAACCTAGACTTTAATCTCAAAAACTTGAAGAGCTTTGGCTTCTGCTACAGCAGGATTTTGATGTCAAGCTGAGGAGGGATGAAAGACATGTACATGTGTCTGTTACTTATTGATTGGTCTGAAACAGACCGGATGAGGGTTTTCTCCCCCACTGAGAGATCTTAATGCTTGTAGGAAGTGGGGGGAGAGAGAGATGTATATGAGGGAGATGTATAATGGTTAAAGTGATGCTGGATTGATTTGAAAAGAATCTTATAATTAAGTTAATGTGTGGTTCTGGGTGCATTCACTTCTGTATAATGCACTGAGAACTCACTGACCCATGCACAAAATAAGCAAACCTACCATGAACTGAAACATTTTCAGGAAAGAAGTTTTAAAATGCTAAATACACACACAATGCATGGACGTTTTTTTCTCTGTTTGAACATTTTTTTTTGGTCGTAAAGGGATAGTCCCTCAAGTTGTTCCAAATCTGAGTTTCCTTCTTCTGTTGAACACAAAAGAAGATATTTTAAAGGATTAGTTCACTTTTAAATGAAAATTAGCCCAAGCTTTACTCACCCTCAAGCCATCCTAGGTGTATATGACTTTCTTCTTTCTGATGAAAACAATCTGAGATATATTAATAAATATCCTGATGCATCCAAGCTTTATTATGGCAGTGAACAGGGTTCACTAGTATGAGCTGAAGAAAGTGCTTCCATCCACATCCATCCATCATAAACATGTACTTCACATGGCTAGATATTTTACTTCATAACTTGTTAAATATGGATTTTTCTTTTAACACAAATGCATCACTTAGCTTCAGAAGGCCTTTATTACCACCCCAGAGGATGGAAGCACTTTCTTCAGCTCATACTCGTGTGTCCCGTTCACTGCCATTATAAAGCACGGATGCGTCAGGATAGGATAAGTCATATAGAATGGCTTGAGGGTGAGTAAAGCTTGGGGTAATTTTCATTTGAAAGTGAAATAATCCTATAGATAATGTTGGTAATCAAACGGTTGATGGTATCTATTGACTTCCGTAGTAGGAAAAAAAAATACTATGGAAGTTAATGGCTACCGTCAACTGTTTGATTACAAACATTCTTCAAAATATCTTCTCTTGTGTTCAACAGAAGAAACTCATACAGGTTTGGAACAACATGAGGGTGAGTAAATGATGACAAATTTTCATTTTTGGGAGAACTATCCCTTTAAGAGGCAAGATTGTGTACACACTTGTCAAAATCGTTTTCCATGATGAATTTTATTTTGTCATGGGACAACATGAACATATAAACGGCACTAATACTGTAATGTCATTTAATGTAACCAACAAAAGATACAGAAGATAGCATTAAAGTGCATGTAAAATTACATTTATTTACTTTAAATATATTTGTTTATTTATTTATTGACAAATATTGAAATCCTACACAAAGATGCCGAGTTAAAAACAACCAAAGTTGGGTTGAAAATGGACAAACCCAGCAGTTGGGTTAAAGGTGCTAAAGAGGATCTTTTCGTCGACTGAGAAACCAAAGACTGTTAGTGAGTTTTTGAAATGAGCGCATAAGCAAGAACAACCCCCCTCCTTCACAGCTCATTTCGAGATAACGCCTCCCAAAACTCGTGCACGAGTATTGGAACATGAGTGTTTGTTTACCACCGGCTTTCGCTGTGTCGTGTTAGTGGATTCATTATGTCGGACTCACCGCAGGTAACTCATAATCTGCAGTTGTTACTCCTGTCTCCTGACAAAAACATTGCATGCGGCGCCTGTGGAGTGTGGAAAGTTACTGGAGCGCGCAGCCGTGCACGTCTCTCACAAGGAACGTAATGGCAGTGATTGACAAGCCAGAGGGCCAATCGTTTACGCGATTGGCTGATGTTTTTAAGGCCCTACCTCGTGCACAGATTATGTATATTAATATTATTCCTTTCAGTGCACCTAATAAATAGTCTTTTATCAGTTAGTAAAGACAGTTTCAAGTAATATTGCAAAAATGTATAAAACAAAAATCCTCTTTAGCACCTTTAAATGTTTGCCCAACGTGGTGGGTAGTTTTATTTAACCTATCTTTAAAGGTGCTCTAAGTGATCCTGGGTGGAGTAACTTCCTGTTGACGTTCGAAGTGTTGTCAAACAAAACAGAGGCCAGCTAGACGCCTCTTGGCGACGCCAGCTTGGCGACTACAGAGACCGCGTTTTTTTACAGTGTGTTCAGGGGACAGGCAGCTAGCAGATAGTGAGGAGATGTTTGCTGTATGTGACAAAAAATGTTTTGGCCTAAAAACACGTGACATCACTTAGAGCACCTTTAAGATTTACTATATTACTGGCTTAGAATGAACTCAAAATAGATTGGAAATTAAAAATCAGACACATAATTACTAGAGGCAACAATAATAATCAAAAGGTGAACCTTTATTAATAAGCAATTTAATAAATGTTTGTTTAATTATTCATTAAATGTATTAATAATGTTCATTTCCAACATACTTAGGATCATTTTAAGTTTTAAACAATAGTTGAGTTAAAACTACCCAGCAGGTTGAGCAAACATTTAACCCAACCACTGGGTTAAAACAACCCATTCCCTGGGTTAAAACAAGCCAATTGCTGGGTTTGTCCATTTTCAACCCAACTTGGGTTGTTTTTAACCCAGCATTTTTAGAGTGTACAAATGTTTATTTTTACAAATATTTTAGCCCAGGGTATGCCATCCTGGGGAACTGCAGGGGGCTGTGACTTGATTAAGAGCTAAATAATTAGCTAAATAAAAATGAAAAATTTTAAAGTTTAAAAAATATATTTTATTTGTTTACCTGCATGTCACACGACCATTAACTAAATTCAGAGAACCATGAACATGGGTGGTCAAATTCAATTAACTTAAAATATTAGGGGGTACTTTAATATTTTAAGTTAAATGGGTTCGACTGACAGAAAAAAAGTTTGAAAAAAAAATCCCTTTTTTTTTTTTCTCTTTTTTTTTTAAAATAAAGATTATGATCATTAATTTAGTTAAAAATCTGTATTGCAAAAAGGGAAAGTCTATTACACCCACCCCTCGATAATACATCCCTCATAATTTTGCAAATCATTCCTTCACCCCTGCAGCTGAACCTCATGGAAACACAGCAAATTAAATGAATACATTATGGTAATATCCGTTAATTCTTGATTCAGCAAAAAGGTCATTAAAAGGAAAAGTAGTCAGCCGACCATAATAAAAAAGGGTAATATTGTCTAGCCTATTTGGCAGAGGTATTAGGATTTTTAGTATTGCTGGAAATTGAGCAGAGATGGCCTGTGCCACCCTCTCTTTCTCTCTAGGGCTCATAATCCAGGGGGAAAGACTCATGTGTCACGCCCACTTCTTCTACAGAAAACAACACCCTTTGAACTGCTATGAGAGGGGGTAGACATGCATCAGCTGGTGACAAAAGCATCATCTTAACTGTTAGAAATGACAGTAAAAGGATGCTTTCTCGTCAAAAAGCCATTTATAGATTCATTAATTTATAATGCATAATAAACCGAGCCGTGTCGATTATTTTGTGCGATAGCCGGTGCTCTGGGCCTGTACGCGGCTGCCTAGCAACAACACGAGCCCCGCTGCATCAGCACCAGCAGCGCGGGGCTCAGCCTCCGGGCATCAGTACAAGACGAGGCCACTGGAAAAATTAAAGAATTTTGAAGGGGGCATGACATTTTACATAGCACAAAATCTCATATCAAAACCGCACAGACGACATAAGCTTGCTTACTACTCCCTCCCAAAAAAGGATTACCAAGCGTTTTCCAGTCTACGCGCAGACTCCCAATATTATGACGCCTGAAAGTTGAAGCATCATGCCCTCGAACTATCACTAACGCTTAAATGAAAACAAATCTCCAAGGCGCCTTATTAATAAAATACAATCCCGTTTACCAATAGTAGGCTAATATTCAGATTACACCACAAACAAGCATATTTACAGTATAATCTTAACACATTCTGGTTCCATTTTCTTCAGTTCTGAGTGAGTGTTTAACCTCTATTACGGCTTCTGGTTATAGTGTAATGTATCTTAGTATTATATTCGTGCACTCATACAATATCATGGCAGTCTAGCATCACATAAGCAGCACTGTCACCATGAATGTGTTGGACGCGTGGGGTCCAAAATTCCTCCATACACATGTTCATTCACTATTGATTAAATCCCAGGGAAATCTCAACTATTGACTGAAATAGTGATGAAAAAATGAAATGAGGCAAGAGATGCTTACCTTACAACATCCTCTCCTCTTTGTCCTTTACGCACACAGTCGCACTATCAATCTACAATGTAATGTGTCAAAACAGCCGCGTGCACCAAGCAATCGATAATTACTCTTGTTTTCCGGTATGAATGGTATTGTTTTGGGTCTGTGTTTTCCTAGACCTCCGCATCCCCTCTGTTTTTGACGCTTATTGCAGGCTGGACCAGCCCACGACCACGCCTGCCAGATCCATGACCTCCTCACTGTCTACATCCAGATCCTGCTCGTATTTTTTACAAGAACCTTGAGTTTGTTCGCCTGTAGTGGAAAAATACTAGCACACGTGCATGAAACGAAAAGAGCCGGAAGGTTTTTTTCCACCGCTGGGCATTGAATAGCGTGGATTTGTCGATCACAGATGATTTATTCTGGATGTCTTTCCCTGCTGAATGATGCAGCTGTGGGTAGAAGACGCGGCCACTGGCTCCACCTGCTGGTGCTTTCTGATATTAAAGGGATAGTTTATGGAGTCAAATTAATGCCTTAAAGTTCTGCACAAAAATAAAGTTTTGCAAAACAAAAAAAAAAGAATTGAGCAATAAAAAAATGTTTTGCAAACAAAAATAAAGAATTGTAAAGGAAAAATAAAGTATTGAGCAGAAAAAAATAAGTTTTGCAAACAAAAATAATAAATTGCAAAATAAAATAACGTAGTGCAAAAATAAAAATATAATCAATTACAAAAATCAATGACAGCTGTAATCCTATTTTATCTTTGCCACATATTTTTCATGCTCAAACCTTCTAAATCATTTGCAATGCTCATTTTATTCTGCGTTTCAGTCAAGCGTGCGCTCACTATACCGGCTTTCTTTTGCGCTGCACTTTTCTGTGCGGATCTCTTTATGGCACTGGTTTGACGTGGGGGTGGAGTCAAGAAACGGGGGCACGCCCCGCGAAACACGTCATCGGCAGGAGACGCAGATCGGAACAGAACAGATCAAGCCCTGCGTCCCAATGTGCATACTATCCACCCTATCCGCCCTAAATAGTATTGAATATTACTAGTGTCACATACTATTTAGGATGGATAGTTTGCACATTGAGACGCAGGCAAGCATAGAGACAGAGCGCATTTATTATAATCTGAAAACCACGCCCACTGGGGGAAAAACAATCCAACCGTCTCCAGGCTGCCTTCTTGTCTTTTCTGACTCATTACAAAAAACAGAACAATGCCTAAAAGGTGTTGTGTGACAAGGTGTACAGCTAACAAGCTAAAAAACCCAGAAATAAGTTTTTATAAGCGACCCCAAAAAACGAATGTTTAAGGACACAAAAGTGGATACAGGCAGTGAGACAGAGCGCAACGGGTCATATTACTATAAGAAATGCATTGGAGGGGGTCGTAATCGGCGACAACATATGCTAAACAAACCAACAAAAACAAACCATTCATTATTTTTAACCATGTCAAAGAATTATTTCACCTGTCGCCGATTACGTTCCCCTCCAATGCATTTCGCGGGGCGTGCCCCCGTTTCTTGACTCCACCCCCACGTCAAACCAGTGCCATAAAGAGATCCGCACAGAAAAGTGCAGCGCAAAAGAAAACCAGTATCGTGAGCGCACGCTTGACTGAAACGCAGAATAAAATGAGCATTGCAAATGATTTAGTAGGTCTGAGCATGAAAAATATGTGGCAAAGATAAAATAGGATTACAGCTGTCATTGATTTTTGTAATTGATTATATTTTTATTTTTGCACTACTTTATTTTATTTTGCAATTTATTATTTTTGTTTGCAAAACTTATTTTTTCCGCTCAATACTTTATTTTTCCTTTGCAATTCTTTATTTTTGTTTGCAAAACATTTTTTTATTGCTCAATTCTTTTTTTTTGTTTTGCAAAACTTTATTTTTGTGCAAAACTTTAAGGCATTAATTTGACTCCATAATAGTTCACCCAAAATGAAAATTCTGTCATTTACTCACCCTCGTGTGGTTCCAAACCTGTATCAGTTTTTTCCTTTTCTTTATTCTTTTCTGTTGAACAGTAGCTATACATTTAGGCAGGGGGGATTATGGGTCTTAGCGCAAGTTTACACATTTTGTAAGCTTTATTGCTCAATTATGAATAATGACGACTTCAGACACGAATAATTCCACGGATTGTAATAATAATAATAATGTTTAGAAAGAATAAATCTCATATGTATTAAAGAAAACGTCAAAATTAAGTTGTAATGTTGTAATAAATGTGTTCAGATTCAATGTGCGAGGGGTGTAGATCTTTTCTCCAGATGAGTTTTATTGCAGGGCACTTGATCTCAGTTTTTGTCTTATAGCAGGAATATCAAGTCTTACAATTGTATTGTATTTTGTATTACAGTTTGGATTATGTCGATGGCTCACATGACGGGTGAAAGAGGAAAGTGAGTGCTTTAGTTTTTCATTCGTTTATGGTATGATGTTATACAATGATTGATTGACTGCATTAATGTGAAGAAAATTGTGCAAGGTAAGCCATTTGATCTTCATATGGCCTAACTGCTGCATGGTGCCATGAAGTCTTCTCCTGTGAACAAGAGACCAAACAGGAGACTGAAATAAGGCTGGGCAGTCTACAGATAGCAAAATCTATTTCATGCATAACTGCTTCAAGTTATTTTCCAGGCGGTCATATTTCCTGTTGCTCAGCAAAATGTATCATTACTTTGGATTTGTAAAAGATAAGAATTTAACAGTAAAATGTAAGTTATGTCATTATATCATTGCTTAATTTGACGCCAGAGATGTTTCGGATAGTTTTTTCTTCATTTCAGAAAAACCTACAGAATGTTGGAAATGGAAAGGAATTGGTTCCTTCCTCAACAGTCTATGGAAGGCTCTGAAGAATACTTTCCACTGCTGGTGCCCCAGTAGTGCTGTGGATGTTGTGGAGCCTTTTGTCACTCCACCTGATCTGGAGCCAGATCTTGATCCTGAGCCGTCACCTGCACCAGATCCCTCCGCCGTCAAGCCAAATAATGGTAAATCGCCAGTTATTATTTCTCCAACATTATTTTAAACCGCATGATCATCTTGCTTTCCATTAAAAACAAGGCTTAAGGCTTGTTTTCAGGGAATATTAAAGGGTTAGTTCACCCAAAAATGAAAATTATGTCATTAATGACTCACCCTCATGTCGTTCCAAACCTGTAAGACCTCCGTTCATCTTCGGAACACAGTTTAAGATATTTTAGATTTAGTCCGAGAGCTTTCTGTCCCTCCATTGAAAATTTATGTACGGTAGACTGTCCATGTCCAAAAAGGTAATAAAAACATCATCAAAGTAGTCCATGTGACATCAGAGGGTTAGTTAGAATTTTTTGAAGCATCGAAAATACATTTTGGTCCAAAAATAACAAAAACTACGACTTTATTCAGCATTGTATTCTCTTCCGGAATCCTTTCCATTGAATTGATTCCATTGAATCCTTTCATCTGTCGGCGTTGGTAATGCACTTTTACGTCACCGTGGTTGTTTTTGGCGATTAGGACATCCGCGACATGCACACTTACGCACCTTTTAAAAAAAATATAGCAATACCAAAATACAAACAAGGTAGAATAGCTTGAATACAGCGTGCGTCTCCCTCAGACTGTAAACGAAGCTCTGGCGTACCAGATAACACGTCAGCAGCGTCTTACATCAGCAGCGTCACTGCGGAGTCGCGAACCACACTCCGGAGCAGAAGGGGGCGGTAATGCACCAATAAGCTGGATGCCAACCACCGTAAAACAGGAAAGAAGAAGAAGAGGAGTCATGAATGCGGATTGACAACAGACCCGGAAGAGGACCAAAATGTATTTTCGATGCTTCAAAATGTCGCGGATGTCCTAACCGCCAAAAACAACCACGGCAACGTAAAAGTGCATTACCAACGCCGACAGATGAAAGGAGTCAATGGAATCGATTCAATGGAATCAATTCAATGGAAAGGATTCCGGAAGAGAATGAGAAAAAGAGACAATGCTGAACAAAGTCATAGTTTTTGTTATTTTTGGACCAAAATGTATTTTTGATGCTTCAACAAATTCTAACTAACCCACTGATGTCACATGGACTACTTTGATGATGTTTTTATTACCTTTCTGGACATGGACAGTCTACCGTACATACATTTTCAATGGAGGGACAGAAAGCTCTCAGACTAAATCTAAAATATCTTAAACTGTGTTCTGAAGATGAACAAAGGTCTTACGGGTTTGGAACGACATGAGGGCAGAATTTTCATTTTTGGTTGAACTAACACTTTAATATTATTTTCCCCATATTAAAGGATCACTTCAGAAGTAAAATTTCCTGAATTTACTCACCCCCATGTCATCGAAAATGTTCATGTCATTCTTTCTTCAGTCAAAAAGAAATTACGGTTTTAGAGGAAAACATTCCAAGATTTTACAACGGGTTGAAGGTTTCATTGCAGCTTCAAAGGGCCCTATACGATCCCACCTGAGGAGTAAGGGTCTTATCTAGCGAAATATAATTTGCAAATCATTGCAAGTCAATGGCTACCATCAACTGTATGGTCAACAACATTCTTCAAAATATCTTTTGTGTTCATCAGAAGAAAGAAATTCATATAGGTTTGGAACAATGGTGAGTACATGATAACGGAATTTTCATTTTTGGTTTAACCATCCCTTTAAAGAAGCACTCGTGTGGAAAAAAAAACATCACGTTGGCTGCATTCGAAAAAAAAAAAAAAAAAAAAAAAAAAAAAAAACGCATACTTCCCTATTAGTAGGAGAAAAACAGTATGTGACAAGTGTCTGAATTCCCATTTCTCAAAAAAAATAAAATAAAAAAAATAAATAAATCCAATTATCAGGTTGTGTTTAACATCTACACCTACCCCAAGCTTAAACCTACCCTTACTACTGTTTTTGCATTATTGTAACTGTTATTCAGCATGACAAAAATGACACAATATTAATGTCCACATGCACATGCCCAGTAAACCCTAGTAGGACAATCTGGCCGTAGCTGTATCCCTTCTAGCTCCAACCACATATGATGGATACTTTACTATCCCATGAGGCCACAAGGGAAGGATTTATGAATGGCAGTGAAGTGGTTCCGGTCTTTTGAACGGGCTTTGTTAAATATAGAGCAGTTTTACTCAAGATACATTTAAAAAAACAAAAACAAATACAAGCATAACTGATGATGTCCATTGCATATGCAGATAGTTTTTTCCCCTTCCTCTCACTAACATTTAGATATTTAAATCAAACAAAACACCAAAAATAAAGCTAGGTTAGCTGATTATCTACACTGTAAAAAATGACCGTGATTTTAACAGTAAAAGACTGTAAAAATGCTGCGGTGAAAAACTGTTAATTGGTTTACAGAAAGTTTCCGTACTATATATGGTGAATAACTGTAATAGATCTAACGGTACATTTAATGTAATTTTACGGTAAAATACCGTTAAATTCACAGTTTTTGAAAGTGAAAAAATAACAATTCATTGTAAAATTTACAGTGAAAAAACGTAAATTGACATTCCCACAATTCCCTGCGTGACACTTCACATTTGATATATTTTTGTTGAAATAACTCTGTTTCTTCTTAGTTTTTGTCATTTTTTTCTAATCAGTTATGTACATTAGGGTTTTATGTTACATCTAATGTTGTTAAATTAATGTTTATTGCATTTTTAAAATTTCATGCATGTTACCATGATGGTGTTTAGTGTGTGTGTGAATGACACTGTGTGCTCCTTCTATATATTAGTATTGTGCTTCTCAGCTTGTGGAAAAGCTGCTTGTGATGAACTTTGATTCATCATGTGACTCTTATCACCACCGTGTTTGGTGATTGTCAGTGTATTATAAAGATACAAAACAGATATTAGTACTTCATTAGGTTGGTAAATTAACATTATATCAGTTAATGAAATATGTTATTTTACCGTAAATTTTACTGGGATTTTTTTTACAGTGTACTGAAATCCAATGTTAAATATACATATTTAAAATGTAAAATTCACATGTAACTCCGTAAGTATGTTTACGGTTTGATGTCATTTTTACAGTATTGTTCTGGTAACCACAGCTGCCGGTATTTTTCCGTAGAAACAACGGGATTTTTTTTTTACAGTGTATGGACTTAAGTTATTGCCATCAGTTCATAGGCTACTACTGTCAACATGTTCTCTGACAAACAGATGCAATGAGACCCGTTTTTCTGTTTGTTCATGTGATGTTCTGCATACAGCCTATAGAGGACCCATTTTCCCCAATTTAAAAAGTACAAAAAAGGAGGAAGAGATTTGTAATCATGCATAATTGTGAAGTCACAAAAACAAAAACTTTTCCTTAGACATATCAATGTAAAAAACACAAACAGCTTTACAAAGCTGAAACATATGGAATCTTGTTTCCACCACAATCATTTTTCTTCAACCTGCAAAGACTTGTTTTCTAAGATCATCTTGAACATCCTTATTTGACATTGACGTATGCCTTTTAATCTTCATGTTAAAAAGAAAATTCATTTTCTGTAAAAATTAGTATTCCTCACAATTAGTATTTACAATTTATTCAAATTTGTAAACCATAAAGCAGCTGAAAAGACTCAAAATAAACTTTATATAGATATTACTCCTATAATTAAAGGAGTTTACATTTATGAATAAATAAATAATCCAACAAAAAGTCTCCTGAGAGCTCAGCATCAAGTCAGCTATCAATCCTCATTCTTGGCTGACATTTCAAATATTTTAGTAATATTAGAGATAAAGGGCACAAATAGCATAAACAGAAGATCTTAAAGTCACATATAGAAAAAAAGTGAATGATTCAAGGCACCAAAAGAAGGTGTGCGTCTAAGACGAGATTGTACTTGTTACTACGGTTTGCTCTGAGCCAACCTGAACAATGTACATTGGTACGACACACTGTACTGTCATGTTGTTGAGATCAATGTCATCATCCGCTCCTGTCGCCATGGTGACCAGTGGGGCAGCCACGCTCACGCCCTCAGATAGAAAGGGTTTCAACTCCAGCGCCTGAGAAGGAGATTGAAGCAAACGATACAGTGATAGCATGCACGGAGATTTCAGAAGGGAAAAATAAGGATGGAAGGAAAAAAGGTCAAAGTGAACTCACATCCTCAATGCTCCAGAGATCAGAACAGTCAGTCTCACTGCTTGAGTAGTTGATTCCAGTGTCGAGGAAAACATTCGCATTTCCATTTCCCTGCCACACACACACCAAACAAAAAAGGCATCATGTATTTTGCACTCGTACTGCATATGGCAAGACCATTCTTGTAATATCTTCTAGGACAAAAGGAAATGACATGGGGTTTTGACTCACAGTGGCAGAGGAGTGATTGAGGACTGCTGAGAGGAGCCGGATGTACTCCGTCGCAGCCTTCAGCATGTCCACTTTACTGGGCTTTCGATCTCGTGGCATCACTGGCACAATACGGCGAAGGTACGAGAACATGCTGTTCAGGCTCCTCACCTGAGCGGAGCAGCATATGACACCATTAACAGGCAAAAATTCACAACACCTTTGACTGGGCCAAATAAATAAAATGAAAATGGAGCTGAGGAACAACCTGGTCTCACAATGCTTTTGGGAAACACAGCCCTGATGAATACAATAGGCTTGACCATGACCAGTATTTTGTTTGTTTTTTTAAAGGTGACCTAGTATGTCCCTTTTAACAAGATGTAATACAAATCTCAGGTGTCCCCAGAATGTGTCAGAAGTTTCAACTCAAAATACCCCATGGATTTTTTTTTTCATTATACCATGTTTTATCTGCCTATTTTTGGGTGGGAGGAAAAAAAGAGAGAGAAAAAAAAAAAAAAAAAAAAAAAAAAAAAAAAGTGCACTGATTTGGTATATGTCTCTTTAAATACAAATAAGCTCACACTGCAAAAAATGCTATTCTTACTTAGAGTTTTTGTCTTGTTTCCAGTCCAAATTTCTAAAAATTCTTAGATTAAGAAGCATTTTCTTGACAAGTAAAAATTTTTAGGAAAAATAAGTCAAAATTAAGTGAGTTTTTCCTTAAAACAAGCAAAATAATCTGCCAGTGGGGTAAGTAAAATAATCTTAATCCAAACTGAAAACAAGATTATATATCTTATTTTTGGTTTGATATAAGATTATTTTGCTTACCCCACTGGCAGATTATTTTGCTTGTTTTAAGGAAAAACTCACTTAATTTTGACTTATTTTTTTCTGAAAACAAGAAAATATTTTTTACTTGTCAAGAAAATGCTTCTTGATTTAAGAACTTTAAGATATTTTGACTAGAAACAAGACAAAAACTAAGTAAGAACAGCATTTTTTGCAGTGCATGCTCCCCACCCGCAAGCTCGTGATTCCAATACACTGAGGCATAAACAACACAGGAGAAGCTCACACAGCAAATATAAATCTCAAAATGAATCATTAGAAACTGTTTGTCCTTAGTGGCTCAGATGCCAGGAGTTTATGGAGACCATGTTTATAAGCTGTTATCAGATCAGTGATAATGTTTACATAGCTGAGACATATCACAAGTTCAGGGACGGTCGATCGAGTGCTGCAGTCCTGCAGAGTTTTTCTCCGACCCAACTCACCTTCCTTCACATAGCTTTAGTAATCCTGAAGACATTCAAGTAAGTTTGATCTGGGGCCGTATTCACAAAACATCTTAAGGCTAAAAGTAGCTCCTAACTTGCCGATTTAGGAGAAACTCTTAAAAATAATGGGCGTGTCAGTCCTAATTTTAGGAGTCCTAAATTTTTGCTCCAAGAGTATTTCACAAAGCATTTTAGCGCTAAAACTGGCTCCTAAATCTGCAAAACATTAGGAGTAGTCAAGAGGACTCCTAAATCACTACCCCGCTAGAAATTTTACATTCCCAGAACATTCTCAGAACGTCCCCACTGGTGTTGAGTAACGTTCCCAGACGGACACAATGTGGAGTTCTTTTAAGGTTCGGGGGATGTTATTTGGTGGACCTTCAGGGAACATTCAAGACATTCTCTGAACGTTTAGGGAACCATACTTTATTTGGAAATGTTCTCAGAACGTCCCCGCTGCCCTTGTCAAAAACTTGACTAATAAAAGTGGCTGTTCAAACAAACATTTTCACTTAAAGCGCTTTACAGGTATTTCCTGGATTAATATTATGAAACCTTTTCTTTAAATTGCAAATCTCTTGCATTAAGTCATTATCTGACAAAAACACACACATGAACTAATAGGGGTGTGACGAGATCTCGTGGCACGAGATCTCGCGAGACTAATATGTGAGGAGATTTCTCGTCGAGGCGAAAAGTAGTCTCGTGATGTTGTTGCCATGACAGAGTGTTAGGATGATTAGGAAAGAATATGCCACGCTTCGTTTACATTACGCCTCCAATGTCGTTTTGCTTTGTATTTAAATAAAAACCATTTAATTCAGTTGGATAACGGTTGCCACCGCTCCATATTTACAGAGTTACGCGCGATCGCTAAAAGTGAAAGTAAACGCGAGCGCGCATTCAACGCGATGTCAATACCCCGCATTTTGAAAGCAGCTCCTTGATGAATGCAAATATCTCTCAATATGAAAGCTATCTTAGGCTGGGCAGCGTAGTTGTAACCATCTCTTAGCTCTGTATCAAAGAAAAAAATGGTCTTATTTGCACTTTGGTTGCACTTATTGTAAAGTAATTACCATAAAAAATGAATAACAGTTTTCTCTTAATCTTATTAAGCACAAACAATAAGGTTTCATTTGTTAACATTAGTTAATGCACTGTGAACTATCATGAACTAACAATGAATGACTATTAACTAACATAAAGATTAATAAATACTGTAGCAAAGATATTGCTCATTGTTAGTTGATGTTGGTTAATGTTAATAAATGAGACCTTATTGTAAAGTGTTACCATTTTTTATTTATACTGTTTTTATGATCAGTTTGAGGAAAGGAGTTCAGTTAGGAGGTCAAAAGTTGTAGAAGCTCATAAATCATGTACAGTAATGTCTGAAGAGACTGAAATCATACAGAAGAGAAGCCAGTCAGTTGAGTTAGTGGCAAAACCTTTTACAGTACTTGAGTGTTGTTATCTTTTACTGCATATGATAATTCATATTCAGTAGAACTGAAATTACATTCATTACAAGATGATTAGTTAAAACATTTTAAAGACACCTGCAGAATATTTTTTCTAGTCATGTATTTCGCCATTGAGGATTTCTTAAAAACAGTGTGTAAAAATCTTGTCTCGTCTCGTCTCGTGAACTCAATCTCGAGTCTCGTCTCGTCTCGTGAGATACCTGTCTCGTCACACCCCTATGAACTAATGTAACTGCTGTATCACTGCACCAGCAACTACACAGTTACTGTCTTTAAATAAAGCAACATGCAGCAGAACATCAGTGTTTCTGAATCATCACTGACTGAAGCACAGGAGCTACCCTTCAGCACAATGGTGACACATAAAAAACAGATAACACAAACAACATTAAACAATAACAGGGGCTGTATTCACAAAACATTTTATCTTACCACTAAGAGTTCCTAAATGGCAGTAAAAGTTCTTAGCTAAGAGTTTTCTCTTAAAACCTATTCACAAAGCTGCTGAGACAAACTTTTACTAAGGAATAGACTAAAGTCTTAAGCTAAGAGTAAGGGCGGGGTTGACCTCGTTGCTATGGAGTATACACACAGTGATTGGCTGATGGGAGGAGTCATTGTAGAATGATGTGTCATGTTTCCATATTAAAATAAAGGTTTTAAAATACAAATGTTGCCCTATTCAAATAAATTTTTTTAATAAAAATGTTCCCACAGTCAAAATAAAATGTTGCCATATTGTTGCCATAAAGGTTTTAAAATGTAGGCTAAGTGTCACTAATTAAACTATACAGTTAATTGTCCACCTCTTGGATGTCTGCATCTCAAGAGAATGCAGAATTCAACCGACAAATTATGTTTTATAAACAAAGTTTGGGAGAAACACATTCAAACGGTCTTTCTAATCAGCACGAGAAGAGGAATAAATACACAGACGATATATATATATATATATATATATATATATATATATATATATATATATATATATATATATATATATATATATATATATATATATATATATATATATATATATATATATATATATATATATATATATATATATATATATATATATATATATATATATAATAAATAATAATAATAATAATAATATTATATATATATATATATATATATATATATATATATATATATATATATATATATATATATATATATATATATATATATATATATATATATATATATATATATATATATATTTTATTTATTTATTAAAGATTAATTTTTGGCATCTCATCATAGATTCAAATCTATAAATCAAATTTTTTTTTATTGCATTTATGAAGAAAAGGTTCAGCACCCAAGGCTCTGTCGCTATTGTCTCAATGGTGTACAGTGTCTTTGGGTGGATTAGGACTGTTTGTGATTTGGTCTTAGTGACTTAGGAGTAGTCAAGAGGACTCCTAACGTTTCACAGATTTAGGAGCTAGTTTTAGCGCTAAAATGCTTTGTGAAATACTCTTAGAGCAAACATTTAGGACTCCTAAAATTAGGACTGACACGCCCATTATTTTTAAGAGTTTCTCCTAAATCGGCAATTTAGGAGCTACTTTTAGCCTTAAGATGTTTTGTGAATACGGCCCCAGATCTCTCTAGATCTCTGCATCTTCACTTATTACAAACCACTCTGACTTTGTTTCTTTCATACAAATCTTCTTAATGAGGTGTTGATGTTTTATCAAAATTTATAGATATCACCGTTACGGAGGTAAGCGCTTGCTTTAGTTGGGCTCCTGACCCTTGACAATTTGACTTTATTTTTTCTCCAATTGTTGTAACTGTGTTTTTCCAAAGCATTTGTTACTATAAAAAAAATTGTGAGAAAATAAATATGATCAGTTGGGTTTGGATGCTTAGTCATTGTTGTTGATTTAATCATCATACAGTGACCTTCTTCGAATATTGTGTTTTCTTTTATGTAGACATATGATAATGCATAAGCTCCTGTCCTTCTTTGAAAGTTTTTATCCTTACGCAGAAATTATTCAGACAACATCATGTAGATTCACACAGACATCAAGATTCTGCGTATGATCCTCAACAATGGATCATACGCTGATTCATGATGTCTGTGTGAGTCTAAAAGACACTGCTCAAAACTATGTATAAAATATTTAAAAAAAAAAAAACTAATAATAAAGGAGGGAAAAAAAGTTGATGCAAAACTGACATTTAACACACTCATAGTTTAGACTCTGGAGAAGACCAGTGAATCATCAGCACTAAACAACCAAATTCATCTGATCAGACTTTCTCCTGCATCTTTTGCTAATAACAAACGTGTTTTGAAAACACAGTCCTCAAAAATCTAATAACTAAAGAGCAAAAATCAAGAGCCCATCTAAAGCAAACGCTCTCCTCTATAACGGTGACTTCAAACTTTATTATTTTCTATAAAACACACACACAGAAGGCAATGTTCTTGTGCAACTTTGTCTAAAAGTGACGAAAATTCTGAAATTTTACAGAACATTTGGGACATAAAACGTCCTCTTTTGGTAATGAAAGTGCTGCAGTTCAAGGTTCATTACATGATTTTAGGGGGACGTTCCAATTTGGTTTATTTTATGGTCACATAAGAATGTTACAATGAGGATATTTAGGACATTAAACTGAACGTTGCTGTAAGGCTTGATTTTCCTGCAAAACGAAAACTGAGATCAAGCATCCTGCAATAAAGCAATAAAACTCACCTAGAGAAGAAGATCTCAGAGAAATAGCAAGAGGCCAACGCCTTGCCCTAACTCCAAAAGGACAACGCCTCCCCCACACCCACACCCACACCCACACCCACACACACACACACTAATGTAACTTGTGTATTTATTGTTTTTCCCTTTTCATGTTTGGAATCATTTTAAATGTCTCAGGTGCGATTGGTAAAATGGTCTCAATTTCACAGCAGGCACCAGAACGTCCTGAATGTTCCCTGAAGATCCACCAAATAACATTCCCCAAACCTTAAAAGAACTCCACATTGTGACCGTCTCTAAACGTTCTGGGAACGTTACTAGACAATGTTCTTAATACCAGTGGACGTTCTGAGAATGTTCTGGGAACGTAACATTTTTAGCAGGACAACCTGTCACCTAGTAACGTTAAAATAAATAAAGATTGTCCGATTACCTGTGCCAGTGGCTTTCATTAGTTCACACTTACAAATGATCGAATAGAGTAAAAAAAACAAACAAAAAAAACAAACAAACACACACTTATATATATATCAGTACAGTCCAAAAGTTTGGAACCACTAAGATTTTTAATGTTTTTAAAAGAAGTTTCGTCTGCTCACCAAGACTACATTTATTTAATTAAAAATACAGTAAAAACAGTAATATTGTGAAATATTATTACAATTTAAAATAACTGTTTTCTATTTGAATATATTTGACAAAGTAATTTATTCCTGTGATGGCAAAGCTGAATTTTCAGCATCATTACTCCAGTCTTCAGTGTCACATGATCCTTCAGAAATCATTCTAATATGCTGATCTGCTGCTCAAGAAACATTTAATGTGTACAATTGTACAAAATATTTGTGTACAATATTTTTTTTCAGGATTATTTGATGAATAGAAAGTTCAAAAGAACAGTGTTTATCTGAAATCTAATTTTTTGTAACATTATAAATGTCTTTACTGCCACTTTTGATTGATTTAATGCATCCTTGCTGAATAAAAGTATTCATTTCTTTAATTTCTTTTCAAAAAAATAAAAATAAAAATTCTTACTGACCCCAAACATTTGAACGGTAGTGTATAATGCTACAGAAGCTTTGTATTTCAGATAAATGCTGTTCTTTTGAACTTTCTGTTCATCAAGGAATCAAAAAAAAAAAAAAAAAAAAAAAAAAAAAAAAGAAGTACACAACTGTTTTCAACATTGAAAATAATCATAAATGTTTCTTGAGCAGCAGATCAGCATATTAGAATGATTTCTGAAGGATCATGTGACACTGAAGACTGGAGTAATGATGCTGAAAATTCAGCTTTGCATCACAGGAATAAATTACTTTGTGATATATATTTAAATAGAAAAGAGTTATTTTAAATTGTAATAATATTTCACAATATTACTGTTTTTACTGTATTTTTAATTAAATAAATGTAGCCTTGGTGAGCAGATGAAACTTCTTTTAAAAACATTAAAAATCTTAGTGGTTCCAAACTTTTGTACTGTACTGTACTGTATATATATATATATATATATATATATATATATATATATATATATATATATATATATATATATATATATATATATATATATATATATATATATATATATATATATATATATATATATATATATATATATATATATATATATATATATATATATATATATATATATATATATATATATATATATATATATATATATATATTTTAACTGTATATACTAGTTTAATTAGTGACACTTAGCCTATATTTTAAAACCTTTATGGCAACATTTTATTTTGAATAGGGCAACATTTGTATTTTTAAACCTTTATTTTAATATGGAAACATGACACCTCATTCTACAATATTTCTGTGATTAAATCACTGACTCCTCCCATCAGCCAAACACTGTGTGTATACTCCATAGCAACGAGGTCAACCCCGCCCTTACTCTTAGCTTAAGACTTCAGTCTATTCCTTAGTAAAAGTTTATCTTAGCAGCTTTGTGAATAGGTTTTAAGAGAAAACTCTTAGCTAAGAACTTTTACTGCTATTTAGGAGAACTCTTAGTGGTAAAATAAAATGTTTTGTGAATACGGCCCCAGGGTTGTAGCTAAACTGTACAGGACAGCTGCACTCCAGGGGCCTGTACCATGAAGCTGGATTAGCTGGCTAGCCAGGTAAGTTTCAGATTAGTTTGCGCCAATCCTGGGGTTTATATGTACCATGAAAGTAACTTGGCTTTTAGTGGTGTTCATCGCCATAGTAACTTTCGCTTCACGGCTAACCTGCTCCGGGGCAGGTTATGTTCTGGATTAGAGATCTCAAACTGAAATTGGACCAACCAGACGTAAGCTAAGTGACACTGACACACCCAACGCAATAAAGTCACTCCCCCAGTTTCTCTTCCTCCAAATTAAAGGTCATTATATAGTAAAAACAAATATTTAACGATGAAATTGTCTGGTTTTAATGATATAATTTATATATGATTTGTATAATTATATGATCTATATTTTTATTTATCCATTACACACATGCAAATTTAGTGTAACAGTAGTTAAGCATTTAGTTTCAATGAATATTAATATATATAGATCATATGTAATATAGGCCTAAATAAGGAGTAAATATACTCTTTAAAAATTACTACATGTGACCTTGTATGTTTAAGTCTCTATCTCTATATATTATCAACTAACTTCACAACTTTCACTTGCACTGATAGAGAAAGATAATTTCTTTTATTTGTCCTCTTTCACAGACAAGTATTTTTTCTTTTGCAAGGCATGTGATTGCCACTGATGTCACGGATTCATGTGCACGCGCTCCACAAACTCAGGATCAAAGCCTGAGTTGAAAGAGAAAGTTGATGATCAGCATCATGGTACCAACAAAGCCGGATTGGAGTGGTGTGGTTTTGTCAACTCGAAACTAATCCTATAACCCTGAGTTTGTTCATCTACCATCATGGTACAGGCCCCAGGACCAGTGTTACTGGTACACTGTTGTCACTTGCGAAAACAAAATGGCGGCACCATGGGTGGAAACATACAGATTAAGGGGCGGTAATATTATAATAAGATCCCCTTCCTGCATCACAAGGGCGGCGAAATCGGAGCGGCTCATTTTTTTCACGTTTGCAGAGAAAGGCTGTCCAAAACAAAGTTACTGGGTTGTGCTTTTTCGCATTTTCTGGGTTGGTAGATGCACCAGGACTCGATTATAGGACTTAAACATGGAAAAAGTCAGATTTTCATGATGTCCCTTTTAAAAGGAACAGTTACCCAATAGTGAAAATTCCAGTCAATTACTCACCCTCCCATCCCAAACCCATATTGACTCACATTTCTACATAGGCCTGCTTCTACAAAATATACAATGAATTGAAAACACAAATGCTTTACTGTAGCCCAGCATCACTGTAAATGACCATCATGGAGTAATTAAAGGGTTAGTTCACCCAAAATTTACTCATACTCATGTCGTTCCAAATCTGTAAGACTTTTGTTCATCTTCAGAACACAAATGAAAATCTTTTTGATGAAATCTGAGAGCTTTCTGTAGTTCCTAATTGAAACTTTGACGCATCAAAAAGTTCATAAAGAGATCGTAAAACTAATCCATGGAGTGGTTTAGTCCAAATTTTCTGTAGAGACTTTTTATGATGAACAGATCAAATTTAGGCTTTTACTCACATATAAATATTGATCAGTGAACATAAACAGAAGCTCAACCGAACCTGAATGACGCATGAGAACAAACTTCTACCGGGAGCTCAAATGTTCTGAGTAACCAATGAAGTTCCTTCTCACGTGTTACGCAGCACGTTTCAATTGTGTAGGCGTCTATGAAAGGGCAGAAAGCTCTCAGATTTTACAAAAATATCTTAATTTGCATTCCAAAGAGGAGCGAAAGTCTTACGGGTGTGGAACGAAGGGTGAGTAATTAAAGACAATTTTCATTTTTGGGTGAACTATCCCTTTAAATTGAACGAGTCACAGTACATAAGATCAACTCTGAGAAAGTCAGCGAGTCTCTCTAATTATACATTTTGAAAATTTCCATAATTGCAAGTTATATATTTGGAACCCTGAGCATTTCCATTCAGAGAGCGCACAGGCTTAACAAAGGAAACAATTATCCATTACAGCTTGAAAAGTCCAGGGTCATTAGTCAGTCTAAAAACCTGCCATTTGGACATTTATGTCCGTCAAAGCTGTAGTTATTAAAATAGATACTCATTTACTGAAGGAAATGCCAGAGCGATGAAGGAAGCAGGAGAACAGTGTTCAGGCTGAAGCAGGAAGGCCTTTATTACATCATGACTGGTCCTGACCTAAAATTTTGAATAGCAAATCTTTCAGGTGAGTCAATTAGAGATATTTAAAAACTAATCTTTCTGTAAAACCTTATAAAAAACTATTATAATGCTGATGTTAACAAAAGGATTGAAAAAAAGTCTGCATGTTAAGCACATGAAGCTTCATGGGAGCTGAATTCATTGAAGAAAGGAAGCAAAAAAAAAAAAAAAAAAGGCTATAATAACAGGCACTTTAAATGTCCAAGAATCATTAACAGAGACTCTCTTTTTTAAAGATGATTTTACTGAGTTAACTAGAAAGACAAGACTTTTAATCTTAATGACAATCCATCTCAAAGGGTAAAATAAAAACTTTAAAGCCTTTTTTAGATGTGGTATAATTTCCATCACAACTTGCATTCGTAAAGATTTATCAAAAGTTACTGTACTTCGAGCCATTACCATGGAGACCGGGTCAGTGAAGAGCATACTGAAGATGAAATGAGAAAATATTGAGTTTTAGCATTAGCTTTTGCCGATTTATTCGCGAAATGTATAAATGAAGTTTCCATCACAGAATACCATCAAGCAAAACAGCATCTTAACTCAAGTTTCTGCGAATCTACAGAACTATATAAACTAATACAAACCTGCAGCGCTTCACTCGCCAAAAGAGGGCAGCGATGTACAAATGTTGGGAACAGATGATGCTGTCGTGAACTTTGCAAACACTCACTCACCCGCAGTCTCTCCTTTGCGTTTGCAAGCTGTCGTCTCTTAACAGCTTTATCTCGGTCCTCCGTATCGATGTACTGGCCGTCATCCAAACGGACAAATTTACCGATATTCACGTGGACGGGAAGTGAAGGTTCAGCGCTCTCACGCAACAAAATATCGCCCATAAGCTCGCGCTCTGGGACTTTCATGAGACCCACTATGGCTCTGAACTTCCTGCCAGTCATTTCACCTGACATTCTTGTATTTTTTATTTTTTTAAATGCTAAATGAGGATAGTAGGCCAATAATCTAATATAGCACAAGTAAAGCAAGATATGTGTGTAGAGATAAAACATTTTTGCATAATTAATTATACCGTAGAATCTATTGGTTTAGAAGTTGGCCAACCGACTCATTAAAAATCAAATTTTAACTAATAGCACCTGTTCACTAAACTCCACCTAACCGATGTAGACCATCTGTGATTATTAGGTGCTCTATCAGCTTTCACCGCTAGATGGCAGTGCATGGTCAAATCTATTGAATGATAATTAATTTTACCCTACTGTATCTTTTTGGATGATTGGAAACGAGTGATGTTATTGAAAGCGAAGCTCTTATTCTGCTGACGGCAGTGTTGGTAGGCCTATAATGGTAATTAATTTCAACTATAATTGAATGGGACGACCGGGATAATTGCCACACGGCACGGGGAAGTTGTCACAAGGACTGTATGTCAGTAAACACTTAACTTGAATACAAAATGAAGGGTGAATTGCGATCCAGCCTTTCTCATTTTGATAAGCTTCACCTTTATTTCAAACTTTCAGCAACAGCGTTTCAATTTCCATTGAATAACATCCACAACAACGTACTATCTGAAAGCTGCTCATGTCTGTCAGGTCGTTTTGTGTAGCATACCAACGCAAATACTATCATGAATGCAGCAGATTGCATTTGCATAAACATTGTATTTTAATTCATACATTGTTATTTCTTTTTGCATTTATTCCCCTTCAGGTTAGTCCCCACTTCTTGATTCAGTGAAACAGTGCAACATAAATGTTACTGGTCATAAACATATATTCACTGATAATAATTACACATGCATACATTAGCCTTCAGTCTGAGCGAGTGCTATTGTACTGAAAACATAATGTTTTCCACCACCTTTCTTTTGTAAGAAATCATCCTTTATGAACCAATTAAGTGGAAATGCATCTGTTACTGGTGAGTAATTTGTCTGCATTACTTATATAGTCTACTTTTTAAAATAATGCTAATTTTTTCCAGAGAGATGTATACAAACGATCATAATCCACGAAATATTCTTTGCAAAGTTCAATAATTAAAAAACTGTACATCTTAGTGTGGTGAAGCCTGAAAGTAATCCAAAGTAAACATCCTGTTCAGCTTCATTACATTCCTGTTAAAGGCATAAAACACACCTAAATCCAACATAATTTTTAGGCTATGAATAGATAATGCTAATTAAAAAAGAAGAAGTAAACAATGTCTTTAACTCAGTGTGCTGATGGACAGTAATCAGAGATTATATCAGCAGGAATAGAAAATATCTCTATAATTCACAACTATGGGCTAATGTCTTACTTTTCCATGCCTTGGATGCAATTGTGAAAGACAAATAATATTTGTATATATATATATGTATATGGCGTGCAGTGGTGTTCTGAAATGAGGAGGCACATTTTTTATTTATTTATGAATCAATGTAAATTCATGTGCATTACTCTTAATGTTGACACATCTTCCTTGTTAAATGAACATTACTTTACATCAAAAAAGAAAAAAAGAAACCAAATACAATTCTATTTTGTAATTTTACATTAACAATGTATTGTAATAAATGTTCTATTTATCAAAACCAAGTAAATCTCATCAAGTTAGAGTTTTAAGCATTTCTACATTCATTCCAAAATAATAATAAAAGGCAATAATAATTTAAACAATACATTTTATATGTATATTGAACTATTGATGTTTTTCTTTTTAATAGTCAACTTAGGCTATTTTGGATCATCAGTCATGCTCCGTAAAAACCGTCTATCACAGACATGCTTTCAGTCCATTTCAAGTTTGATTTTGACATGATATATCTAACTGGGTGATCTGTTTACTTACTTTTCAATTAGTCTTCCCATTGACGGCATCATTTCAACAAAAATATCTTAATTTGTGTTCCGAAGATCAACGAATGTCTTACGGGTGTGGAACGGCATGGGTGTGAGTAAATGACATTATTTTTATTTTTGGGTGAACTAACCCCTTTAAGAAATAAATACGAGTGACTTGCGCTCTTTTTAATGTCATAATTTGTAATATTTGTGTTGTTTGTAATATGGATTATTTTCTCATCCTATTTTTTTTTGAGGAGGCACTGCCTCCCTTGCCTCCTGGAAACGCCTCTGAGATATATATAGGCTATATGTATATGTTAATATTAGAACAGTTGTTTGTTTGTTCAGTCACATCATTTTTAGCAGTTTGATATTGCCATGGAAAAGAAATGACAAAATAAAAAAATACGTTAATACGGCAAACGATTAACGTAAAACTTTAATCACAAAATAAACAAACAACAAAACGAAAAGTAAAGCGGCAGCCCATCTCGGACGACTGTCGCATACAAACATAACAAAACACCAACGTAAAGTCCAGGCCTGGTCGTCTCTCCTCCTTTTATCATTCCGAAGCTCCTTCGTGGAACTCGAGACCACTGTGGCGCACAGGTGACGCTCATTAACACTCGCACCACCAGCCTCACTCCATTTCCACTGCTCTCGGTCCCGTCCAGCTTGCCACAAACCCCCATCGCCCTTTCAGGCCGGGTGGCGCCCATGAGACTAACTGTACTGACAACACTATCACTTGAAAAATTAATTTCCTTTGTACAGCACTCTTGTTGTTTTCCCATATAAAATACAGTGACATATTGATACGTCAAAGTACATGTAATTAAAAATATTCTAATTAGAATTTGGCAACAAGTTCTATGACTCTCTTTTAGACAGTAAAAATTGGGTTTTTTTTTTTTTTTGTGTGTGTTTTTTTATGGTTGTCATTTTCTGTGATTTCTGACCTTCTGAACTCTCCCTAGTTCATATCACGTCTGAGCTAAACATCCAAGACTCCCAAATGTGTAGATCAGGGGTAGGCAAGTTCGGTCCTAGAGATCCGCTGTCCTGCAGAGTTTAGCTCCAACCCTGAAAAAAAAACCTTCAGCTGCCTATAGCCTTAGTAATCCTGAAGAGCTTGATTAGCTTGTTCAGGTATGTTTGATTAAGGTTGGAGCTAAACTCAGCAGGACAGCGGCTCTCTAGGACCGAACTTGCCTACCCCTGGTGTAGATGGACAAATACAAGGTTTGAAGTCAAGCCACTGTTGCTATGAAAAATAAGGAAGTCCTAATGAAACTATTGCTGTATAATGTCATACAAGGAGACGTGCCTGGTTGCACATTTACATTCTAGGTTGTGTCATACAGACAAAATGTTTGCTAATTCAGATGAAGAGCACGTACTCATGCTGCAACCTAGACTGTATTTTGTTCCTTTATTCTTTTAAATACATAAAAACTGCATCCCATTGTCATTTGTCAGTGAAAGCTCAGGTTAAACCCATTAAACTGAGCTTTCACTGACATATGATCAAGAAGTATACTGTAATATCAAATGCAATTTTTAACATCTCTTTTTTTTAATCATGACTTAATCAAACTGCCAAAAATTAAGACATATGTACAGAAAATTGGATAAATAGTTACAAAATTATCATTTTATTTATCATACGAATGTTGGTAAGAGTTTGTGTAACACAAGAGAATGAACCTCATTGGTTATGCAGCTTCCGGAAGAGGTTTTGCTCTTGTGTGTTATTCAGGTTAGGTTGAGCTTCTGCTTTTGTTCGCTGATCAATGTTTATGTAACCTCTCCTGTTCGAACTGCCTGCTCTAAGCGGGACTCAATCCCGGGTCCGCCCGCATGGGAGTCGAGCACAATAACAAGGAGGCTAAAGACCGCAATCTCTAGTGTCAGTCGCTAGAGCGCCTCTTGAGATCAGGGGAGTGAGGTTTACGTCTGTTACATTTACATGCGAGTAAAAGCCTAAATTCAATCTGTTCATCATAACAAGCGATTGATTCTCTTCAGAAAATTTTAACTAAACTGCTCAATTCATATGGATTAGTTTTCCGATCTCTTTATAAAGTTTTTGAAGTGTCAAAGTGGTAGTTACAAAGGCAGTCAATGGAAGGAAATCTGACAGCATTCTGTCATCAAAAAGATCTTCATTTGTCTTCCGAAGATAAACGAAAGTCTTACGGGTGTGGAATGACATGAGGGTGAGTAATTAATGACAGAATTTTCATTTTGGGGTGAACTAACCCTTTAACACTCGCGCCACCAGCCTTGCTCCATTCCCACGGCTCTCGGCCCCGCCCTGCTTGCCATATACCCCCATCGCCCTTTGCTAGCCTGGTGCCATCCACGAGACTGTGCGGGCCTTCACAGTGACCACAGCATCTGGGGGTAAAGACAGACGAGGCGAGAGAAAAGGAGACGGAAGGATGAGGAGGGACAGAGGCAAGACAGGGGACAGAGGAAAAAGAAAAAGAAAAAAAAAATCTGGGTCCGGTTCCTCCGCAATGCCTGGCGGTGGCACTGGATACCCCTAGATGGACGGCTCTCTGATCCCTCCGCCCCCTGGTGGACGGCGATGTCTCCTCTGGCTTTGGGTGCCCAGCAGCGAGTCTCCTGTTCCCTGCTCCTCCCCATCATGGCGGACAGCAGAAAAGTCCTGCCTCAGGCAAACAGCGGTGACTCAGCCGCCTCTCCACAACCCAGGCGGACAGCAGCGAGTTCATCCGACCGCCCGGCAAGTCAATCCAACCCACTGCCTCGAGCGTCCATTGTGGCACACTCTGCTGACTCAGCATGCTCGATGGCATTGCAGATTCCCCACACCAGCGAGGGCTCTTTGACAGCCCGTTCCTCCTTCCTCTCGGGTTTCGGCACCACTCTAAGTCTGAATCTCAAATGGCACACTTCTATGCACTTTCGGTCTTGTGGACTTACAGTGGCTGCCGCGTACGCGTGTCCGTTAAGTCCATGAGACCATAGAGTGTCCCATTCATCATTTTAGGTTTCAGAAGGGTGCTCGAGAGCCCCCCTTTTTGCCGCTGCTATGTGCCCTCGATGCGCACTTAAGCTGAGACGGCAAGTCTGCAGGCTACACAGAGGACTTTACCTGGCAGTCAAAGCGGCATTACGTCACGAAATGCCAGGGTTGAGGGTGCCATTTGGGACCAGGCCTAACAAAGGATTATACTCAGGGAAGGAGGAGGAGGGAACCGGCAAACAATCAATGTAAAGTCCAAGCCTGGACCACACTGACTAAATACAACAAAAAGCCAACATTTATTCTATGGCACAAAACAACTCAAAAAGTGTGCCCATGTATTTCAATTGTACATGCAAGAGACTGTAGGTGTTATCACAATTATGAATTTGTGAACTTTTGAGGCACATCGTGGGTTTGGAATCTGATCAGCTGCTGTCTTACATTAATGTGCCTGTGGGATGTCAGGAACTCAATCCATGCTAATCAGATAACAGAGGACCAGCTCTCTCCAAAGACATTCTGTGAATTTATAATTGTACTAACCAAAATTAGTAGGCAAAGTGGTGTTGCAGGTATTTCGAAAGTGTGCTTCAGTGAAAGGAGGAAATTGTACTGACAACACTATCACTTAAAAAATGTATTTCCTTTGTACTGCACTCTTGTTGTTTTCCCATATAAAATACAGTAACATAATGACACGTCAAAGTACATGTAATTAAAAATATTCTAATTAGAATCTGGCAACAAGTTCCATGGCTCTGTTTTAGACTGTAACAGATGGTCACGTGGTTTTTAATAAGTCATATTCTCTCCCTGAACTCTCCCTAGTTCATATCACGTCTGACTGAGCTATGGAAAACATCTGAGACTCCCAAATGTGTAGATGAACAAATACAAGGTTTGAAGTCAAGACACTGTTGCTATGAAAAATAAAGAAGTCATAATGAAATCGCTGTATTGTGTCATACATGGAGACGTGCCTAGTTGCACATTTACATTAGTCTAAGACTAGGTTGTGTCATACAGACAAAATTAGACTTTTTACTAATTCAGATGAAGAGCACTTACTCATGCTGCAACCTAGACTGTATTTTATTCCTTTATTCTTAAATACATACATTTTTAACATCTCTTTTTGGATTCATGACTTGATCAAACTGACATATGTACAGAAAATTGGATAAAACATACAAAATTATCATTTTATTATATCAATCATACATTATACTAGTGCTGGTTGAGAGTCTGTGTGGGGAGTTCGAGTCTGTAAAGTCTGACACGCCTTCTTTGCGTCCAATCAGCGGCAAGAATCTCAGTGACGTAAAACTACTCAAATTACTACTGTGTGAAGTGGGTGGAATTAATAGTGACATCACTTCGCATCATCATCATCATCGTACCGGATAGCGCGTATCCAAGAAAGAGTTGAGAAAACTTGAAGAACATGAGCACGCACTCAAAGTGACTTACAATCAGTTCAGATCACATTCAACTCACTTAAGAAGTTTAAGAGACCCCAAGTTGACAGAAGACGATGATCGCCTCTCATTTACTGGCATACTACTTCACTGAGCTTCATCATGACCACGTCCAGAAAGTAAGTACTGTAGCCGGCTCGCGCTAAAAGCCGGCTTATCGACATCTCACATGGTATATTGACTTAATAAGGCCGATGGATGAGTGAAGGACATTATCGGTCAGTTACGATGCTCGTTTTTTTGTTGGTTGGTTGGTTTTAAGTCGTTCACATCCTTTAACTACTACACGTGTGTGTGACAGCGAGGTCATTGTTACATCACTTAGCGCAAGGTGATATCAGGATACCGATACCAGGCTGTGGGTTCCTGTAATTTATTAAATATTCCGTTATATTGATTTCCTTTTCTAAATTTCCCCACATCGTTTCCCTTACCGCATGAGTTCTGTGCGTCAGCCGCTGAGTGACAGTTTCCGCATTTTAAAGTACGTGGTTTGGGAGTTGGGAGCTGCTCTTTACCAATAATAACATTCGATGATATTCGTGCCCATGTATACATTTGTATTATATGACAACCGCCTGGCCGCCAGTGTGAAATCATGGTCTATAAAAATAAATGATAACAAACGTAAAAATGTTATTGGATAAACTAGCTGGGCGAGTTTTTGTGGCGCTTCCTGCCACGACGTAGGAGAGTGTGTTGCTCTGGTAACCTGAGACACTAGCGCCCTGCTAGTCACGTGCGTCACCTCCACGGCGCGCGACTTCAGTAAATTCCATTATGACAAAACCATGCAGTTAAATCTGCGACCTCTGACACGTAGTCAGTGTCACAAAAAGAGCTGTGACAAAGAGTTAATTTGCGACATCTGACTTATTCTTTTTGCTGTGATGTCCTCCACACTATTCAGACCAACTCAGGGAATGACAAGATGTTTTTTTTTTTTACCAAGATATTTATATTTCATGCTCTTGTACTCCTACACATGCCATCATTTTTATGTGGCAAAACAATAATCTGTGTTAATACAGTAGCAGAATACATCTGACAGCCCTGTTTATAAAGTTTGATTATAAACAAGACTGTCAAATGTATTCTATTATCGAACTGACACCCAGAACTCACCTTTGTTTGGTTAACCAGTGCTGTGTGAATGAAACTGCACTGGATGGTTAGTTGTCTGCCAAGATTTTAAAACTACCATAGTAACTTATACGTTATTGACAAATGGCAAGATGAATTGGATCATTGTTCAAACATCAAACTGTATGAAATTAATATACTGTGGGTAAAAGTTGCCTCTTTATTTGTAACAGTCACTGGGATCAGATGATAAAATATACACAATGCTGAATAGGACATTCAAGAATTACACACAAATTATTAATATGAAATGAAGAACCACTGCTAAGTTCCCCATGCCAGAGTAGAGAATCTCTTAAATATATTTTAATGAAATTGTTTAAAGTGTCATGTAATTTTGTGACATTTGTATTCTTCGCTGTAATGTGATCTCATGCATAATACAGAACATTGATTGAACTAAAAGAGATAAGGGGTTAGTTTATCCAAAAATGAAAATTCTGTCATTAATTACTCACCCTCATGTCGTTACAAACCCATAAGACTTTCGGTCTAGGGTGAGTAATCAATGACAGAAATTTAATTTTTGGGTGAACTAACCCTTTAATTCTCATGAATAATGCAGAAAAAAAGCTCAGAAATTGATGACGCATACTCTCCAGACACGGCAGCCAGCTCTCCAAATTAAGGCATATACCTCACTTTTCGTGACGTTGGTTCAACTTTGCTTTTTAAACCAAAAACCAAATAAATAAATAAATAACCACTTTCCCCTTAATAATTAACATAATGAGTGCTATTGTTGTTTTCATTGATGTGCAACCTACATATCTGTTAACATCTCAAAATGTTTTGTTCATGATATGTCAAGCTCTCAAAGGAAATTATATTACTCAGCAAACACTTTAGGAATAATTTTTAAACCTCTGAATCCATTTGGGTTTTTATCTAAAGCAACTTTTAAAAACCTTTTTTAGGTTTTTTAAAATGCACTTTTAACTTTTTGTATTTTAACTCGTTACTCACCATGAAAATACCCAAAGAAGTAAAAAAATCAACAACAACTCCCCCCCTCAATACAATACAAAAGAAACATCTCTAGTTGATTAGCAATTCGTTCGTTTGTGTTAAATTGTCACAGATCCCTTGTTTCCCTGGACTACGTTTCCCATGATCCTCCTGTTTCTTCACCTGCACTCACTTCCCTCGTCATCTCCTATCATCACTCATCACCTGCACCTGGACTTGATCATCAGCACTCCCTTTATATTGCACTCACTCCCTTCACTCATTGTCGGTTCTCTGTTTTACTTTGTGTATGTTTGGTGTAACCTGCCTTTGTTATTTGAAGCAAAGTGTATGTCGTTGTGGAAATCCGTATCTGCCTCATCCTTCTACCAGCTACCGTAACAGAAGAACCGACCTTTAAACCGCTGGATTTTCCACAAAAGAATAAGATGATGATGGATTCTTTCTTCTTTTCGCTGGCCAGGCCAGATAGTCAGCCTCCATCTTCCTCCGCATACCCCTCCAGCGAACTCCCTGCCTGTCCCACGCTGGACCCACACTCTTCCGCTGGGTCCAGAAAGCGGAGGAGGAGGAAAAAAGCTGCCCCAGCCTGTCACGAACCTGCCGCTCCAGCCCTCACCAAGGAGGCCCCAGCCTCACACGAGCCGCCATGTGATGCGGCCTGGCTTATTGACTTTGTTACCGAGGCAATTTCTCCAGTCTCTGCCGAGCCAGTTTCTCCAGTCTCCGCAGAGCTAATTTCTCCAGTCTCAGCCGCCGAGCCAGTATCTCCAGTCTCAGCCGCCGAGCCCTCAGCTCCAGCCGCCGCCGCTCCAGCCTGTCACGAGCCCGCTCCAACTTAGCCTGACATGGTCATACTCAATTCTAGTTCGAATATGAGTCTGATACTGCTCCATTGGGCTTTGATTATGGGGGTGTATTTCAACCGATCCAGGAAAGACCTCAATTGGATAGACCGACAACCAATCAGAGCTACAGAGTAAGTGACGTATGTTGAGCGACGCATAGTTGTCAACCATCGGGGCCAGCTGATAAATCAAACTTTTGCCGAATCCCGTAGGAAGGACGGCAAAGACATCTTTCCCATCGACAAATGCCTTGATCGCGGTCCTCTGTTCCTTTTTTTAAATTAATGCGCTGTCGATATCTTCTATAACGGACACGATGGCGGAATCTACACATCTCAGTTCTCCAACAGCCATCATTGTTGTAAACTAATTGACCTTTCGCAAAGACCCGCCCCCCTTAGTTACTGTTGCTTTGTCCGACAAGCCGTGGCGCTGTCACGCCACACAGAGTGGAAAATACATTGCGGAGCAAAGAGGAAACTGACAACACATCGACAGACGAGACAGAGCAGGTTACTTATGATATTAAACAAAGTCCCAGCACTTATGATATTAAACAAAGTCCCAGCTTTCAAACTGTGTAGTTATTAAAAAAATTCAAACAATAAAAACCGTTTTGTGGCTCTTTAATGGGTTGTGACCATGACCGTGACCTATTGCTGTAGCGCCTCAGAGGCTCGTGAACCGATCATCTCTTCCTACTAGTCCATTTATAGCATCAACTAAACATGAATGAACATGAGAATGAATGTAGTTTCAAACGCGGAAAGACGTCAATATGCACAATTTTTCAAGTTTAACTCCACCGAGGTTAATCTTCTAACTCCTGACTGCTTTGTCGGACAAAATGGCGGATGCGGCGTTCTGATTGGTTCCAAACGCTCTTTGATGACGTGGCTGATTACGTTTCTGGTGATAATCTGTCAATCATCGCCCTGACAATGTGATTGGTCCGAACAGTTTCTGTTCGGGCATAATTACTCCTCTACGGATCGAGTCCAGACCGAACTCCCCGACCTCAAAATGTTGTGGGCGGGGCTAAGTTCGGCTGGCATCCAGGCTAGCTCCAACTATGAACTTAGTTTTAAATGTCTCCCCGCTGGTCTCCAGCCCTAAAACTGTTTTCCCTCCCTGCCTCCCTCTCCCGCCTCCTCCCATTTGTGTCCACACTGCACCTCCACCTCAAGCCACCTCACCCAGATCTCCGTCTCCGCTCCGTCCCTCAGTTCCAGTTGGCCTCCTCACTCCCTCCTGTGTTCACTTTGTTGTCTCTTGTCTTGTCTCAACTGCGGCCTTCTGGAGCCCCGCCTGCGCTTCGGTCGCTGGTACCGCCATCTCCCGCCGATCCTTCAGCGCCGCCTGGGCTCGACGGCATCAAGGCCTCGTTAAAGGCCCCTGACCCACCATGGCTGCCCTCGGCCCCTGACCCGCCATGGCTGCCCTCGGCCCCTGACCCGCCATGGTTGCCCTCGGCCCCTGACCCGCCATGGTTGCCCTCGGCCCCTGACCCGCCATGGCTGCCCTCGGCCCCTGACCCGCCATGGCTGCCCTCGGCCCCTGACCCGCCATGGCTGCCCTCGGCCCCTGACCCGCCATGGCTGCCCTCGGCCCCTGACCCGCCATGGCTGCCCTCGGCCCCTGACCCGCCATGGCTGCCCTCGGCCCCTGACCCTCCATGGCTGCCCTCGGCCCCTGACCCGCCATGGTTCTTGGACCCGCCCTGGAGACCTCCACTCCAGTCTGCTCCTCCCCCTGCACCGGCATGAGGTCTCCAGGGTGCCCACCCCCCTCCCGGTTGTTCCATCTACGGCGCGAGGACACGCCTACCGGGAGGGGGGGGTGGGGTAATGTCACAGATCCCTTGTTTCCCTGGACTACGTTTCCCATGATCCTCCTGTTTCTTCACCTGCACTCACTTCCCTCATCATCTCCTATAATCACTCATCACCTGCACCTGGACTTGATCATCAGCACTCCCTTTATATTGCACTCACTCCCTTCACTCATTGTCGGTTCTCTGTTTTACTTTGTGTATGTTTGGTGTAACCTGCCTTTGTTATTTGAAGTAAAGTGTATGTCGTTGTGGAAATCCGTATCTCATCCTTCTACCAGTTACCGTAACATAAATAATCTAGCGTTAGCGTCAGTTCTGGCAGGTCACGTCAGTCAAGCTTGCATCAGCTGACTCCCAGGTGACTTGCGTCTACCTATAGGAATACGATGCCTATCACAGCATCTATATATAAGCTCCTCAGTATTATCAGCAGCTATTGCATTCTCAGGAGCAAATTACCCTCCTCCATCCCCAGCTCCTCCTCTCTTCAGTCAGGATGGTCTTATTATTTCCCTAATCAGACTAATTCTCGAAATATGTGTTCGTTAATTATGACATTCAATGATATCTGCATATGTTGGTCCTGTTCTGTTTCCCCTAGGGGGTTTATTGCTGCTCTCCCTGCTCTTATTCATGCTAAGCTGCATGGAGGTGCAGGGAGTTCTTGCCCAGAACAGAACCATACCGCCAATACAAACTCTATGCATTATCTATCATATTTGACGATAGTGGTCCTGACAGAAATAAGCGATCTGGTGCTGGGATGTGTTGTATTGGAACTCACATAGAGTGCTCATTGCCGCTGTTATCAGTGGTGCAACGGTGTTCTCTTTGCGCTCATGCATTGTGCAGTCTTCACACGGACGAACGCTTCAGTCTTATCACTTGACGCTGTGGCGGAGACTCTATTCGTTCCGGTGAAATGACCAAACAAAATACACATAAACGTGTCCCTGCTTTTGATATACAATTACTGATGGACATTTTTTGTTTTAATAAGAAAAAATAAAATACATATACATTTAAATGAGGGAGGATTAGAACTCAGAACCTCTGGCACGCTGAACAAAAGTTCTACCCCTAGTCCATCAGGACAATCTAACACTGATTGCGGATCCACTTATTTATGGCTAATGTAAATACTCTCAAGACTAACATTATATTGTATTATAGTAGATGTAAGGACAAAACTATCATATTAAACATGAGGTCTATGTCAATAAATTGTAATGACACAATTAAAATACACCCCCCCACACACACAAAAAACACCTCACACACATTACTGTCCCACCCACTTTTTAAAACAAAGTTACACCACTGATATATAGATAGATAGATAGATAGAGAGAGAGAGAGAGAGACATTTTCAAAATATCTTTTTGTTTTACAGAAGAAAACATTTCACCATGAAGGCTGGTCATTGTGAAATTTTTTAGATGTTTCAGCAAGAAATGTACACAATAGTGCTTAGGCGTGCCCAGATTAAAAATGTTGAAATGTCCAAAATTAACCTGATTCATCCTATTACAAGTCATTCAATATTGGCTTGGAAAAGTAAAGTTTAGTTAGAAAAGGTATAATGAAATGAATCTCACTTGTTTTTAAGCTTCGAAATGCTTTTCGAGGCTAATGTGAATAAGATCCCTATCTAATTAAATACTCCACTGCGATTCAGATTCCTTTTAGATCATTCAATGCACACATTCTGACCTTCTTCATATCCTTGAATTATTACACACTTGACTTGCGTACAAGTTCTGAAACATCATGTGCAAATGAAAAGAGTTCCTGTATTCTGTACTCTTAAGGGTCCTCTTTTCTTCTGTATTGCTATAATCACAATACATTCTGACCCTCGTTAAAGTGCTGTTTGTCCTTGCATGCGTTGGGGTCAAAAGAAGGTGAAGCAAGATGTTGGTTTTGAAATTGGCATGTAATTGGAAAGATGTTGAGTTCATCCTCAAATAGAAATAGCCCCAGGGCAAGACATTCATTCAAATAAATACCTTTTCAACATTATGTTTGGCCTATTGAACAGTGTTCTTAACTACTAAATACTGGGATATTTTTTTGAACTTGACTTTTTTCTGACTAAAAGTGTCAACTACATACTGAGTAATTCACCTGGGTGATAGTTTAAACCTCATACTTCTGATTATATCTGATGTACATCTCAGTTTTTGTTTTTTAAAACTAAAAAGGCTTAACAAAACCTTTTTAAAAGAGTGTTTTTTTCCCCCATAGGAACCCTCATTTTAACCAAACACTAATAATATTATTTATTTTATATTATTACATTTGATTAAATTCATGATCAGGATATTCGCTAAATGAGCACAAAGAAGTATATTTCATAATTTTTTCAAATATAAAAATGGCACACAGAGACTTCTGTGAACATTTAAAATGATGATGCAAATGAATCATTGAATCAGTGTTTTAAATTGATTTTTTTTTTTTTTTTTAAAGCAGACAGTTTGTTGATTCACAGAAATTAATCAAACGTACCAATTGCAGTGCTGTGTTTGCTCTTGAAGTTTAAACCAGATGCTATTAAAATATCTCTGTCTTAACGTGATAATTATATACTTGTTTATCATAGTACTATGTACTGTTACATACTTGTAGTGATTTTTACTTTGTCTATCCAAGGACGCAAAGGGATTTGTACACACGTCACCGATGACGTTGTGATTTTAGGATCACACGTCTCTTAGGGTGTGGTTATGAGTACATCAGACGACCACTTTCTCCTTTTTCCCTAGTTCACGGCACCAGTCAAGGTCCTTTACCTTGGCAGTATGAAAACACTCTCAACAGGGGCTTTCATTCATTTGGAATTAATGTAAAGTGGTCAGCTGATTTATCTGAAAGATTGGTGATATTGCTAACTTGTAGAGCCTCTTCTGTATTATCAGCACAAGGAAGACACAAGTGCAATAAAATAAGTTTTATTAACAAAAAGATAAACAAGAATAACTAACACAACTACTAAATGAATACTATGAATGATAAAGGAATAAAGTGCATAAGCTACATAGAATACAAGTGATTAAGTCGGGTGTGGCTATGGAAGAGTTATGCTATCTTATGGAAAGATAAACTATTTCTCTGAAAATAATAAGGTAGAGAACCTTATTATGCACCAAACAAATAAACAAGAGATTAATCTAACATCAGCTATATCATCTAATGGGAATTAGGAATTTATATACTGATAAAATACAACAATGCCAAGGTCTCTGGAAAGAGGTTTGGTTAAGTGATATTTACGTTCCACTTGGTCGAGTCCGATGACGGTGACGTCTTCCACTGGCTGTGCTGGGTGACAATGCAGTGGGGAGAGGAGCCAGAATCTGTTTCAACAGTCTTGAACACGAAGCTCTGTGGGATGCTGATCTCCTGGAGCACCAAAGGGTCCTAAAATCTGGAACACGCAGATGAGGCCCTGGTGTAGGTGCAGAAGGTCCTTAACAATCTGGAACACGCAGACGAAGGTACCTTGGATTGAAGGTTTGCTCTCCTGAGCTTAACCTTGCTGCAGGTGTCATTACTGTCTCGCTGGATGGAAACTCTGAACGTAGTGTTTGTTAAAGTCTCTTTCCTCACTGGCTGGAGGCTCAGAACGTGGTCATCTCTGTTGCTGCCTCACAAGCTGTAGACTCAGGTCGTGGGAACTTTTGTTGTCTCTCTGGATGGACCAGAGGCTAAGAATGGTGTTATATCTGTTAGTGTCTCAGCTTCGCAAGCCGGGACTCAGAACCTTATATCTGTTATGTCTTCTCCCTTTGAAGGGCAGACTCAGAACGGTGTATCTGTTAATGTCTATCCCAGTGCAGGACAGACTCAGAACAAGGAGTGTCTGTTGAAAGGGTACCTTTATCCCTTTCTGATGAGGAGGAGATTGCATTTTGGCGCTTCTCCATTCGAGTGCTGTGATTGGCTGCTGGACACACACAGTATGGCCCACCCTTCTTTCCCCTGTGGAACTCATTTGCATAAAGCACAAAGTTGGAAGTCTTTACAGTGTCTTTAAAGTTTACCAATGCATTTCTCACTTTCCAAACCACCACCAGAATACATTTGGCAATATTCTAAACAAATAGAGACAAAACATGATGGAAAAAGATTGAACTGTCATTCATTCATTCATTCAATTTTACATTAACAGCTGAAATTGTGTCGGATGTTGTATTACAAATAGCTGTCACTGAGAATACTTATTTCTGTGAATAAGTATGAAATGGATGTGTAGCTTGCATCAGTTCTAAGGTTTTCAAACATAGTTTTGAATGGATTCGGATGGATCATTGTGGTATCTCTTTGTTTCAACCATTGCTGCTAAGGTCCCGACTCCGAGGAATTTTTATGGCGGTGTGTGGCCAACCTTAGGAAGTAGTCTCTAGATGGGTGAAGGGCAGAAACTGCTTGTGGACCAATGAGAAGTCCTGTCCTTCCCAGTCTTGGTACAAGAGGTCTTCTTCTTGCCCTCTAAGAGGTCTGGATGTTGTCCTTACATCTTTATCTGATGGCATTGGACAGTTTGTTTGTGTTAGTCCACCAAGATCCAATCAAATGTAGCAAACCTTTGTCCGCTGTTACGGACAGAGAGGGGCCCGGCCATGAACTGGCCCCTGGAATGTGCTGTTCACTACATACAGTATGTACAGAAGTTCAAGTTTGAGTTCAAGGTGACCACCAACCCGGACTTATGTGTGTGTGTATGTATACATTTTTATTTTCCAAAGTATCTAGCTATATTAATAGCATTTTTTCTACACTGTATCATAACAGCGCCTCCAGAGTCCTTTTGCCCCTACTGTACCTGGCTGCCTTTTATGTTTACTTCATTTTTAATCAAAACAAGCTTCTTTTTTCACATAAATTCTGAAATAATCCATAAAACTATATTATCCTTTGTTTTTATGCTCTCAACTAAAGCCGGGGACACACTTAACGATTGTAAGGCCGATTATGAATGTAAATTGATACTTATGACTGATCGCGCTCAAACGCGTCCAGTCAGAGCCAGTTGTGTTCAGTCTGCGTTTACAGTCGGTGTTCAAATTCCATGTGTAAGTATTTAAATCGGCTTTAGTCGCAGGAAACAATCACTTGTATGTTGGGCACAGTCTTTGAATGTTTTAGCTAGTCGTTAAATGTGTGCCCGGCTTAAGGCACAGAGGATCAGGCTCATTGTTTTTGAGGGGAGCCTTTAGCCTTGTTGAACCCTGTGTATTAGGGAACATACTGTAGTTCGATTTGTTTACCAAGATGATTTTGTCCCCCTGTGGTGTCAAATGTTATATTCTAGAAACAGCTTCACATTTCACAGTAGTTGTCAGTGTTTACCAAGGTCATTTCTCCTGCTAACGTGGAATATGCGTGAATGCTGTGTGCATGCTTTTTGTGGGAATAGTATTTGTATGAAGTGTGCTTTAGTATCTGTGATCTGTTTATGCTATTCACCAAGGTGAACTTTAACAGAGAATTGAAACATTATTCAGCTAAAATTGTGAACAAAACTAGTTCCACTGTCAATCATTAAATATGCTGCCACAGACCTCAGAGATTTGTTTTACAATCTGAAAGGATGTTGCCTGAAGAGGCTCTTTCTTCATCCATTATAACGGCTTTTGAGAGCTTCTCTTGAAGTCACCATTTGACCTTTTGAGTGAAATCGAGTGCGGGACATTCCAACTTCCCTTTCTTGTAAAAGATTCTTCAGCTGGTATAAGGACTGTAAGAATAAGCGGATGGTCTCAGGTTACTATTGGCAAAAGAAAAGCAGGTCTTCGTGACTGGCAGTGCCAGAGCACATTCAACCTTACTGATTACATTTTGAACAGAAAGTTACTTTGTGTTCAAAATATAATCAGTAAGGCTGAATGTGCTATTTTATGCTGTTGTATTTTAGCTTTATAAAATCAAGTCTGTTTTTCAGAATGGAAGTGCTTACTGCATATATAGACAATAGTCGTTTGATTATTTAGAAAAAAAAAAAAAAAAGTACATTTTAAAGGATTAGTTCACTTTCTAATTAAAATTTCCTGATAATTTACTCACCCCCATGTCATCCAAGATGTTCATGTCTTTCTTTCTTCAGTCGAAAAGAAATTAAGGTTTTTGATGAAAACATTCCAGGATTTTTCTCCATATAGTGGACTTCAATAGAGCCAAAATGGTTGAAGGTCAAAATTACATTTTACAGCAATCCCTCATTTTGAACTAGCTCTCTTTTTCTTCTCTATTTGAATTCCGGCAGTGTAGACACTGCTAAGTGTATTACTGCCCTCCTCAGGTCAAAGTTTGAACTAAATTGTCATATATAGTATTCTAGTGCAAGTATATAACAATTAGTTCAAACGTTGACCTGTGGAGGGCAGTAATACACTTAGCAGTGTCTACACTGCTGGAATTCAAAAAGAGAAGAAGAAGAAGAGAGCTAGGCTGCGTTCCACTCCAGTTTTAGACACGCACTCGTGAACTTCCCTAAACACTTCCCCTCAGGGGAATCCCTGCCACCATTTTGAAGTGCGTTCCACTTCGTGAAGTGGACGAGGGAAGTTTATATGGACAGACCCTCGCTCCCTCGATTTTGACCGAGGGAGCGAGTCTACTTCATATGTACACTTCAGGCAGCTCCATAACCCACAATGCAACACGATTATGACATCACCGCATATCGCGTTTAATTTACCCCACCACAAACAACTCAATTATATATTAATTATTTTTTAAACATTTAAAACACACATATATACATATAGAATGCTGTATTAAACAATTTTGTAAGGGAAAAAAATAAATAATAAATCAGCTCCATTGCAGATTCCAAGTGATCAAGGGCTTAGGACGCTCCAGTTCAGCCCATTGCAAAGTTCCGCCAGTAGTGGGCACTCGTGCAACGTAAGCAATGACGTACATCCGAGTCAACGAGACTGAGGGAAATTAGCGAGGGAAGGTTATTTAAAAAACAAACTGGAACGCAGCCCTCGTTCAAGATGAGCATTTATTGTTAAAACTTATTTAATTTATTTATTTATTTTTAAGAAAATGAGTGATGGTTTCTCTAGATAAGACCCTCATTTCTTGTCTGGGATCGCGTAGAATGCTTTGAAGCTGCACTGAAACTAATTTTGACCTTCAACTGTTGAAGTCCAGGCCATTGAAGTCCACCATATAGAGAAAAATCCTGGAATGTTTTCATCAAAAACCTTAATTTCTTTTCGACTGAAGAAAGAAAGACATAAACATCTTGGATGACATGGGGGTGAGTAAATTATCAGGAAAGTTTAATTTGAAAGTGAACTACTCCTCTAAGGTTTCAATTTCCAGGCCTGGTAAATATGCTCATACCTAAAATGATTTCCAATCCTGTGAATATGCTCATACCTAAAATATTTCATGAGTTAGAAATTGCTTTTTTTTGAGTGCTCTATGAAATTATTATTATTATTATTATTATTTTTTTTTTTTAAACCCTGGCTATTCAGTGCTTGCAGAAAATTTGTGGAGAGTTAATGTCACTCTGCAAATAATATGAATGTGGTTTGCAATTATGATCATACCCCAAATCATGTTGTACATTTATATGAGAATGTGTATTAATGATATTTGTCAAAAACTTTACTAATAATAAAAAGGGTATGAATATGCAGAAACCAGTAATTCTGTGTTGTTCAGTAGAAGTCAATTATTTAATTAGATCTATTTAAAAAAAGAAAAACTCCAGAAAAATGAAATGAAAATGTAGTGAATTTTCACCCTTCATTTGTTTTTTTCAGGTGGATAAGTACCTGTACCACATGCGACTGTCTGATGAGAACCTGATGGATGTCTCCAGGAGGTTCAGGAAAGAGATGGATAAAGGGCTAGGCAGAGACACTAACCCAACTGCAGCTGTCAAGATGCTCCCCACCTTCGTCCGCTCCACACCTGATGGCACAGGTAATGAGAATTAGACTTTGGGAGGGGTGACATCATCAGAATAGACTAAGACATTCAAGATTAGCTTTTTACAATCCCAAAAAGACTTAAAACGCACTTAGAAATGTAGTATGAATTCAGGTAAAATAGGCCACTTTTAGCCCAATTTTCAAAAAGTGCCTTAATTCAGCTGAATTGAATTTCAATGCATTTTAAAAGAAGAAAAAAACCAAGCAAGCAACACTTGCAAACATACAATGCAAGAGATTTTCTCAGAACAGACTTGACTTTTCCTTTGACATTTGACCAAATGACCTCAAAGTCGTCTTTACATGTATGAAGTCTGTTCTCCTCAAGTGCACATAGATGTCTTAGCGGAGTAGCCACGGGTACCTTTCAAAACCTTGGGGTGAGTAAGATCATTTTTAAGGATTTGAAAGAGGTCTCTTATGCTCACCAAGGGTTTTCTATTTTACAAATTTCCCATGTATACCAAGTTATATTTTACCAAGTATACCAAGTTTTCTATTTTAATACATTTTAAAATGTATTGAATTTTTTGCATCATTACTTCAGTCTTCAGTCAAATCAAGTCACCTTTATTTATATAGCGATTTTTACAATGCAGATTGTGTCAAAGCAGCTTTACAGTGATAACTGGTATATAATTTTGGCTGCACAGCAGCTCTTAAAGAAAATGATATCAGTATCCATCTTAAGTAAATTCAGTATTGATTCATTCTGATTCGTTAATAGTTATTAATTTAGTTAACTTATCTATATCAGTACTGGAATAAACAGTGATGTCATCATCCAGCTCAGTTCAGTTCGCATACAATGGTGTCAATGCAGGCAGATCAAAACACTGTTGAATATCAAATGTCAAGTGTCCCCAACTAAGCAAGCCAAAGGCGACAGCGGCAAGGAACCCAAACTCCAACAGGTGACATCAGGTGGCAAACAGGTGTTAAAATGGAGAAAAAAACAGTAGTATAGTACAAAACAAGGTGCCCAAATACCTTTTGTTTTTTAACAGTGCATCGTGTTGTAATTTCAACCTCAACAAACATATTTTTGTGAAATGTTTTGCTAAAAATGTTATTCTTGATATTGTGATATCTAGACCTGGTTTCACAGATTAAGCCAGGATTAGGCTTTAGTTCAATTAGAACATTTAAGTAGCTTTTATAAACATGCCTTAGAAAAAAAAATTACTGGTGTGTATCTTCTTGGGACAAAACAATGGCACTGACATATTTTAAGATAGGTCAGTGTAAGTTGCTTTCAGTTAAAACAGCTCAAACATACATTTTAGTCTGGGACTAGGCTTAAGCCATGAAACTGGGGCGAATTTAATAACATGTACGTTTTATAAGTGTATAAGCCCACTATACACTACAAGATATTTGGGGGGATTTTGGACAGATTTCTTCCCTTCCGATAATCTTAGGTAAAGTCCCTATTATCTTGATGGTCCTACAGATTATTTTATCACATTTTCCCATGGTGTGAGGTGTGTAAAGAGTGACTGAATCTGCTCGGAGCTGCCCCGATCTCGAATCGTAAATATTTAACATGAACAAAAATGCTGTTGTGTGGGAGGAAACCCTGAGGACAAAAATGTGCATGCTCTGGAGATTATCACGTAAACAATACCTAATCAGAAAGTGAGCTGATGGAACACTTGTAAAGTCCATGTTCACACCGTCTTCATGACATCTAAACATTTTTCTTTTCCCCCTACAAATTTTCAGTAAAAAGCAGTCCTTGCGCTATAAGCGCCATTTCTTCTTGCCGGTGTGGTGAGAAATCGAGTCCCCCCAGGAATCGGGTCTTCTTTAGGACCCAGAGTGATCCCACTGGTTCAACTGACTTTTAATGAGCAATATTTTTTACCGGCTGATTGTAATTCCTGTAAAATCATTTTATGATTTATATTGTTTAAAATGCGTTATAATGCCTATTAATGTCTTTAAAATTATGTGGTTCATATACTAGTATATACTAGGTTCAAGTATTTCAAGCATTTCTCGTTCTTACAGTTTTTTTTTTATTTAGCATATGTACTAGCATAGCATACATCTACCCGATTAGCCTGCTAGCTTAGCTTATATTATATTAGACATGTTTTTTGCATCCAATATCTGTTTTCAGTTTGTTTTATTGTGCAATAGGCATTCATTTTATATTTCAAGCATGTTGTTTGTGCAATAAACATCATACAATAGTGAAATAGGTTATAATTAGTCAAGACATCACGATAACAATATTTGATCAGGCATTACTGCCTGGGTCCTAAAGGAGACCCGATTTCTGGGGGGGTGCTCGAATTCTCATGACACCGGCCGTCTGCCGTGTTTGTTTACTCTAAAGTCACATTTGATGCAAGAGATTTTGCAAGATTTTCCGTGTTCACAGAAGGGACTCTGGTTGTTTGTGAATTCAATCTGTTAGTGTGTGGTGTGCTTTCCTGGTCACATCGTGGCACTCCACACACTAGAGGAACAAAACTGTTAAATCTATGATTTCTTATCATCATGTTTGCGGTCTCTCACATTTTGAAAGTCTTTTAGTGTGGCCCAGCCTTTAAGTATCCAAACACATTTTAAGCCATTCGTATGTGAACAACATTTATTAAAAACTCTTATTTTAATTATAATGAGAAAAAATGAAACAGGAAACAGGAAAATGTGTTTAATATTGTGAATAAAAAGCGTTCATATCCTGTGGGAATCTGTTGGCATCAGGTTCCATGTGGGTCAAGTCATGGGTGAGGTATATTGTTGTCTTTAGCTTGACCCAAATAGTGAGTATCCTGTGGAACACAACTGTTCTTTGTTCCTTTTTGTTTGAGATGAGATGAAGAAATGATTGATCCAGCCCTCCAGGTGTGTTATTATCACCCGTCACTCTAGATGTGTTTGAGTGTGACTGACGCCAACCCAGTGCTGTCACTGGCAGCTGAGAGTGTTTGACTTTGCATGTGGGATGAGACAATGTCTGAAGCAGAGAATGAAAAGAATAACTGTAGTCGGATTCCTGAAAAGAATGCCTGCACACAGAAATTTAGTCATGTGGGTGTGCGCCACAAAACGGCGCTAGGAAGTGTTGCCGAGGGAACGATACTGATCTGTGAGACCAAGGTGGGTTTGTGTCCAAATGGATGCTTGCCATCCCCGCTTAATCAGGGACTTTATTCTCGCTTGATTCAGCGGTTCCTGTTTGCTACACCTTTTGCTTAGTGATACTTTTCTTGTTGACATGGTTGTAGATTTAAGTAACTTACTTCTCACTAAACATTTTGTTTGCAAAAGCTATGTTTATCATGTAGTTTTGAAGATCTTAGGGTGGGGTGCATGAAGCCTGATGTTATACTGACATTGTATGTTAAAGCAGAAGGTCATGGCTTTGCTGACAGACACCTGTCCTGAGTTTAACACATGCTCTCTGAAAGACCTTTAAGGTGTTTTCAGCATAGAAAAGCATGCGAGGACAAGTTCCGAAGAGGTCATATTGTGCGAAATCCCTATTTCCCTTTGTCTTTGGAAATAAAAAGTACTAAAAAAACAAGTGCTGTGAGCTTGCAAAATTTCAAATTCCTCCAACACACACAGTGCTCAGAGACTTACCATCTAGTTACAAGGAGGTGATTAGTGTGACGGCATTTTAGTGCTACATTAAACACTGTTGTAACATTACAAGAATAATGTCATAAAGTGTTGAGAAACAATAATGCTTAATGTAGGTTTAATAGACAAGTATTGTCTTTCCCATTGGATTATGGTGTGGCTGTTTTGGCAATAGACTCCCCTTTGATTTACCTTCCTCACAACTTTATAACATTTAAACTTTGTTCTCATAATGCTTCAAGTTTATTTGGTTACAGTGTATTTTAAGTTGACATAGTTATATGTTACATATACTTAGTATAGTAATAATAGTAAATTATGCATAATTACAAGCAACTAACCCTATAGTAAGTACATAGTAGTTAATTAATATTGCTCAGTACTTGTTTGTGTAAATACACTGTAATAACATCTTAAAATAAATTGGAACACTTTCTAAAATACTGTATGTTGTGATGTTTTGACTTTGTTGTCAAAATGTGGACTATTTGTCATGTTGTCTTTATTCTTAATCTATTCTCTTAAGATAAATTTACATTCAATTTGTTTGTAGAAACGGGTGACTTCCTTGCCCTGGACTTGGGTGGAACCAATTTTCGGGTTCTGCTTGTCAGGGTGTCCAGTAATGGGAAGCAAAATGTGGAGATGGAGAACCAGATCTATGCTATTCCAGAGAACATCATGAGGGGCACTGGGACAGAGGTGAGGAGGGTGTGAACAATCTTGTTTAAAAACTTGTGTCTGAAAAATCTCATGCAGAAAGTACTCATGTAAAAGTTCTTTTGCAGAAATCATGCTGCAGAAATCTTGATTCATTATTAGGGCTAGATCACCTAAAGAATTACTCACGCTTATTTTGTTCCAAAACCTGTGTGACTTTCTTTCTTTTATAAAAGAAGCTATTTTGAGAGTTAAGATTTTCTGTTTTTCTAGACAATGGAAGTCAATGGTAACCAAAACTGGCAAATTTCAAAATAACATCTCAAAAAAATGTCATATCTTTGGATGAACTATCCCTATTCCAAAGTAACAAATATGATTTGTATGATATACATGCTTGGTCTGGTAAAGGTTCTACATAACGTTTTTTGTAGCAGAGCATGGCACTAGCAATGCAGAGATCACAGGTTTGATTCCCAAGGAAATCAAGACTGACAAAAATGTAAATGTGTACCTTGAATGCACTGTAATTGGCTGGCTAATCTGGCTAACAACAATCTAGGTCTAGGTGTTATTTAGAGTAAGTAATCGGCATTCATCAACATTAAAACAAGAGTAAGAACATTTATTGTGCGTATGCACCTGAAAGTTTTGCTTGAGAACTTTTTAACACCTAAGAACGAAGTGAGAGCCTCTGTACACTGTGTACAGAATTATTAGGCAAGTTGATTTTCTGATCATATTTTTTTTTCCAAGCACATTTTACCAATTCCAATCCACATCAATCTTAATAACTACTATTAATATTGTTTTTAATCATTTATAAGTGATATATAATTGTTCATGAAGGCTGGAAATGAAAAATGCCTTATATTCAGGTGTGCAGAATTATTAGGCAGGTTTTCTTTTACAGGCAAAATGAGCCAAAAAAGAGATTTAACTCAGACTGAAAAGTCAAAAATTATTAAATACTCATGAGAAGGACGCAATACTAATGCAATACTAGAAATTGCAAAGTTAAAGCATGACCAAGGGACAGTAAAATGCTCATTGGGTCAGCGGGGTCAGACAAAAACAGGTGGAAAAGAAAAGACACATGTTAACTGCAAAATAATTAAGAATTAAGTGTGAAACCATCAGGAACCCTTTAGTCTCCAGCGCCACCATTTTCCAGAACTGCAACCTACCTGGAGTCTCCAGAAGTGCAAGGTCTCAGGATCTCAGAGACTTAGGTTAGCTAAAGAATCCTAAAAAATGACCCGCACTTGATAAGAATCACAAGCTGAAGTGTTATAAAATACATGAAGACTGGGTTTTTATAGGCCTTATAAACAGACAGCTTGAGAGTGACTCCTGAAGGACCAGCACCACATCCTCTTGTACCACTGTTTGAAGAATTTATCTTCCAGAATCTGGCAGTAAGTTTTGGAAGATCATTTTTAGTCCATCTCTGCAAGACAGACATTTCAGGATAAGAGATGGACTAAAAGTGAACTCAAACACCTTACTGCCAGATTCTGGATAAATTCTTCAAACAGTGGTACAAGAGGATGTGGTGCTGGTCCATCAGGAGTCACTCTCAAGCTGTCTGTCTATAAGGCCTATAAAAACCCAGTCTTCATGTATTTTATAACACTTCAGCTTGTGATTCTTATTAAGTGCGGGTCATTTTTTAGGATTCTTTAGCTAACCTAAGTCTCTGAGATCCTAACACCTTGCACTTCTGGAGACTCCAGGTAGGTTGCAGTTCTGGAAAATGGTGGCGCTGGAGACTAAAGGGTTTCCTGATGGTTTCACACTTAATTCTTCACCTTAATTCTTAATTATTTTGCAGTTAACATGTGTCTTTTCTTTTCCACCTGTTTTTGTCTGACCCCGCTGACCCAATGAGCATTTTGCTGTCCCTTGGTCATGCTTTAACTTTGCAATTTCTAATATTGCATTAGTATTGCATCCTTCTCATGAGTATTTAATAATTTTTGACTTTTCAGTCTGAGTTAAATCTCTTTTTTGGCTCATTTTGCCTGTAAAAGAAAACCTGCCTAATAATTCTGCACACCTAAATATAAGGCATTTTTCATTTCCAGCCTTCATGAACAATTATATATCACTTATAAATGATTAAAAACAATATTAATAGTAGTTATTAAGATTGATGTGGATTGGAATTGGTAAAATGTGCTTGGGAAAAAAATATGATCAGAAAATCAACTTGCCTAATAATTCTGCACACACTGTATCTCTGCACATGAACATTTAACCATTTAACCATAACAAACAAAGCATCTGTTTTTTTTTTTTTTATCTCTGGGCCTGTTTGAAAAATATTTTTAATTATGCATTATAATTAACTTTGTCTTATAGTCAAGAACATCAAAGTCAACCACAATTAAGTATTTGACAGTACAAACACATATAATGGGTGCGTAATTGCAAATTGCAAAGTTGACTGCATTAACTCTGTCCTCTTTTTCAGTCTGATTGTAAAGATGTAGAAATGTATTTATGTGAATTTATTAAAGGTTTTAACATTTCTCATATTTCATCTTAAAATAGGTAAGATGTATTGAATACTTTTGTTCTTCTCACTTGCAGTGCAAAACACCATATGTCTGCATGAAATTACCTTAGACAAAGACAAAGGCCAAATGAATGTGCGTCATAAGAAAATCATTTTAATGCACATAATGAATATTCTTTAACACTCTTATTTAAACACATTTCATATGGTTCAGTCCTAAATATATAAAATAGACATGTCAATTTGTTTTGTTCTTATGTTTTATTTTTTATAAATATGCTGTTATGCAAAAAAAATCTTATTTCCATGATAAAATGCAGTCATTTGTATATTATTGGTTTAGCAAACAATATAAAGCAGCTTGAGATACTACAACAAACCTTTCATCATATTAATCATATAAATTGCCAAAAAAAAAAAAGCTAAAAACTAAATAAATGAATTGTTGTGTTGAATGAAAAATGCAGAAACGTGTCTCTTAGGTAGCTGGGAACTGAAACATATCTGGTGAAAGACCAAACCAATGTTTCCCGACATACTTCATCCCTACTTTTCTGTGTTAGTTTTGGCAGTTCACCGTTTCAGTCACAAGAGTCCTTTATAAGAGAGCATGACCAGGAGGGGAAAGGTACAGTTGGAACCCAGCTGGCAGAAGATGATGCACCTGGCTCCTCACACTCCATGGCATTATGGCTTTGTAATTTCAAAATGGAATGTATGACCATAGGACCATGAGGAGTCTGCACAACTTATTGATTGTCTGTACCCAATAGATTTTCACATGGGAACTTTTCACTTTCAAGAGCTTCTCTGAGGCTTGTTTCCTTTTTACTTAAATATGAAGAGCTTTTCATCTCAAAACCATTATACTGTGCTTATGACACCTTTGGACTAACTTGCGCTTTGAAAGATTGCCTTGGTTCTTGTACATAGACTTTTTATCCACCTAATTAGTTAGCTATTGAACATATTGGGCTACATTTAGACATATTTGCAAAGGTCACTTTTGACTGTAACAGATCCTTAAAGGGATAGATTACCCAAAAGGGAAAATTCTGTCATCATTTACTCACCCTCATGCCATTCCAAACCTGTAAGACTTTCATTCAGCTTCGGAACAGAAATGAAGATCTTTTTGATGAAATCTAAGAGCTTTCCTCCATTGACAGCTACGCAACTGACACTTTGACACTTCAAAAAGTTCATAAAGAGATTGTAAAAATAATCCATATAAATTGAGTGGTTTATTCCAAATTTTCTAAAGAGACCTGATCACTTTATATGATAAACATACTGAATTTAGGCTTTTATTCACATATAAACATTCATCAACTCATACATCAGTTGTGGTAAACTGAAGCTTAAGCATGTTTGCTTGACATGCGAGAACCAATGAGGTTCATTCTCGCGTTACGCAGCACAAGCAGGGTCAGTTGAGCTTCTGTTTATATTCGCTGATCATTGTTTTGTATGTTAATAAAATCCTAAATTTAATCTGTTCATCATATAAAGTGATAGCCTGACGTGGTCATACTCAATTCTAGTTCGAATATGAGTCTGATACTGCTCCATTGGGCTTTGATTATGGGGGCGTATTTCAACCGATCCAGGAAAGACCTCAATTGGATAGACCTACAACCAATCAGAGCTACAGAGTAAGTGACGTATGTTGAGCGATGCATAGTTGTCAACAGAACTCTTCTTAGCGACCATCGGGGCCAGCTGATAAATCAAACTTTTGCCGAATCCCGTAGGAAGGACGGCAAAGACATCTTTCCCATCGACAAATGCCTTGATCGCGGTCCTCTGTTCCTTTTTTAAAATTAATGCGCTGTCGATATCTTCTATAACGGACGCGATGGCGGAATCTACACATCTCAGTTCTTCAACAGCCATCATTGTTGTAAACGAATTGACCTTTCGCAAAGACCCGCCCCCCTTAGTTACTGTTGCTTTGTCCGACAAGCCGTGGCGCTGTCACGCCACACAGAGTGGAAAATACATCGCGGAGCAAAGAGGAAACTGACAACACATCGACAGACGAGACAGAGCAGGTTACTTATGATATTAAACAAAGTCCCAGCACTTATGATATTAAACAAAGTCCCAGCTTTCAAACTGTGTAGTTATTAAAAAAATTCAAACAATAAAAAACGTTTTGTGACTCTTTAATGGGTTGTGACCATGATCGTGACAGATTGCTGTAGCGCCTCAGAGGCTCGTGAACCGATCATCTCTTTCTACTAGTCCATTTATAGCATCAAATAAACATGAATGAACATGAGAATGAATGTTGTTTCAAACGCGGAAAGACGTCAATATGCACAATTTTTCAAGTTTAACTCCACCGAGGTTAATCTTCTAACCCCTGACTGCTTTGTCGGACAAAATGGCGGATGCGGCGTTCTGATTGGTTAGATCGCTTGTCAATCCAAATCCCCAAGCGCTCTTTGATGACGTGGCTGATTACGTTTCTGGTGATAATCTGTCAATCATCGCCCTGACAATGTGATTGGTCCGAACAGTTTCTGTTCGGGCATAATTACTCCTCTACGGATCGAGTCCAGACCGAACTCCCCGACCTCAAAATGTTGTGGGCGGGGCTAAGTTCGGCTGGCATCCAGGCTAATAAAGTGACACAGTCTCTTCAGAAAATATGGACTGAACAGCTCAATTCATATGGATTAGTTTTACGATCTCTTTATGAACTTTTTGAAGCGTCAAAGTGGTAGTTGTGTAGCTGTCAACAGAGGGACAGAAAGCTCTCAGATTTCATCAAAAATATCTTAATTTGTGTTATAAAGATGAACAAAATCCTTATGAGTTTGGAACGACATGAGGGTGAGTTATTAATGACAGAATTTTCATTTTTGGGTGAACTAACCCTTTAATCTAAGCTATGCAATGTATTTAAATCAGTTTTAAAATTAATCCTTTCTTTTTTTATTTTCTTTTCCAGCTCTTCGATCACATAGCTGAATGCTTGTCCAATTTCCTTGAAAAAATGGGCATCAAAGAGAGGAAGCTGCCACTAGGCTTTACCTTTTCATTTCCATGCCAGCAGACCAAACTAGATGAGGTGAGATGAGAAAGGGAAAATATTAAAGGGGGAAGAAAACACTAAAATCAGCAGCTCTTCACAGAGAATGCCATGTTTCCATGGTTGCCCTTATTTCTGTACAGAGTTTTCTGGTGTCATGGACCAAAGGATTTAAGGCGAGTGGAGTGGAGGGGAGAGATGTTGTGGGCCTTTTGAGAAAAGCCATCAAGAAGAGAGGGGTGAGTGTATGAGTCAGTGTGTCATGCTTTTATATGCTAAAGCCACTGGTTTAATAGGCCCTGTCCTAAATAGCACACTTACGCACCTACACACTCATATGCACTTACTTACAATGGCCACTGCATGCATGTGACGTGAAGTCCACAAGACCGTTGGGTGTCTCATTTATCATTTTAGGTTTCAGAAGGCTGCTCGCAAACGCCCCCTTTGGGGTCAATATGCGCTCTTGATACACACCTTTGGATTCATAGGAAGATGGTGTTTAGGGTGGCATTTGGGACTGGGCCATAGTCTTTCTTGTACAGTCCTAACGATGCTTAAAATGTCTGTAAGGCAGAATATATATAATTGTGCTTCTACTTTCAATTAAAAAAGGATTATCAACTGAATCCATTGATAGATGCAAATACTCATTGGTAGCATATACACTACCATTCAAAAGTTTGGGGTTGGGATTTTTTTCTGAAAGAAATTAATCCTTTACTATATTCAACAAGGATGCGTTAAGTTAATCAAAAATAACTGAATTTTTTTGTAACACTGAAAGACTTTACTGTTTCAAATAAATGTTGTTCTTTTAAAAAATGTATCACAGTTTCCACAAAAAAAAAAAAATTGTTTTCAACATTGATAATAATAAATAAATTAGCATTCTTAAGCATCAAATCAGAATATTATAATGATTTCTGAAGGATCATGTGACACTGAAGCCTTGAGTAATGATGCTGAAAATGCAGCTTTGCTTCACAGGAATAAATTACATTTTAAAAATATGTTAAAATAGAGCATAATTATTTTAAATTGTAATACCATTTCACATTTTAATACTATTTTAATACTATTTCTTCAGTTTGGCTGGGTTGAAGTGTGAACTGTTTAGCGGGGTCTCATGAGGTTTATTTATTTATTTATTTATTTGTTTGCTTATTTACTTTTTTTGCAAAATGGTCTTTTGTGGTATCATCCACACATGCAAAGTTGGCTGATACATAACCGCAATAAAATAATAGCCTAGTTAAAAATGACACGCACAAATCATGCCAACATTCCCGTTTTGACATACAAATATAGTAAATTATGTCATAAATGAATGTAAATAGTCGAGAGAGACAATGCATGTATACAGTATCAGTACTGAATCCGTGCATTACGCCTTAAAGTGACAGCAACCTAATATTCCTGCCGCTGTCTGTGTTTTTAATGTTAATCAAACAACAAAAGACAAAAACAATCACTCGCTGCTCTTGACTGAATAACTTTTGTAACTTTATCAAGGATTAATCTTTATTTAATTTATACAGTGAAGATTATGTGCAGTGTTATTTTACATTTGATTAATTTATTCAATTTCTGTGCCTGAAAACTACTGTTAGACCTACATAAAAAACAAGTTTATTTGTATCTTTGCTCTATTGTATTTATATTCCTTGTAGTTTGATTATTTCTTCTTAATTTCTTTATTTTTATTTGAAAGTAGTCCTATTTTCCCCTGAACATAGCACATACCGAATCATACTGAAACAGTGACCATTAAACCGTGGTAGAAACCGTGAGTAATGTGAACTGTTACACCCCTACTGTAGATGTAGCAAACAACTTAAATATTGTTCTTGAGCACTCATTTCTGCATACAGTTTTTTTTAACCAACATTTATAAATGTCGTCATTGTTATTATTATTGTTATAATTAATAAGATTTTTTTTTACCTCCAAGATGTAGTTACAAAACCTACCAGCAGGGTTTAACTGAGTCATGATAACCAGCCAACCCTTCAAGTCCATTTTCGTTTTAAATTCACCCTTTAACCCATTAAAATTGCTGCAACATATAGCTTCGCATACATCATTGCTTTATTTTACCTTTTATAGATTTTTTGGCTTTTTTCAGATGCCAATCAAGTCCCATCATTTAATTTTTCTCTCTGTAGGACTTTGACATTGACATTGTTGCTGTGATCAATGACACCGTTGGCACCATGATGACCTGCGGCTATGATGACCATAACTGTGAGATTGGTCTCATTGTTGGTGAGTCACTGTCTTACTTTTGCGCTCATATTTCCCACTGATCTCAGCTAGAATATCAGTCAGGGTGTCAGCAATTATTGTCAGGCAAATAATCTGCTTGGTGTGAATGAAAGTTGCTTTATTCAGACACAGACCTTTTGTTCTGTCATTTCATTTGTTTAGGTTATTGGCTGACGGAATACTAAAGGACACATTTTATAGCCTGTTCAGGCCTATTATTATGGCCTAACAAAATAATTTTTGGCGGCATCTTGACAATTATAATCCTCACACTCCACTTAACGAACTAATTGTTTTGATTAATTTTCCCCAATAGTGTGTCAAATACATGTAATTATAGAGACTAGAGCAGATGAAAGAGTCTTTCACAACAACTTTGTGTGTCATGCACTGCCTCAGATATTGTACTCTCTAATTTGTACATCATTTTAACACTCTCTCACATTAGATTAAAATTACAGTGGACTAAATGTATTCTTGGTGATGTGGAAATACAGCTGAAGAGTGAGAACAGCTGAATTTTTGGAGTTTATTTCTGTTTATTTTCTGTTTGTTTCTGTTAGGAAGTATATATATATATATATATATATATATAGCTTGCAGAGGAATGCGCAACAGAGCCACAGTATTTCATAAATTTAAATATAGTTTATTCCGTAATTCATTATGTTTTAATGCATATTTGAAGGCAGCAGGTTTATTTTGAATTCAAAGACAGTGTTGAGAGACTGCAGTCGGCTTATGATAGCTGGACTAATAAAACAAGCTTACCCAAGACTTACCTTGTCATCCTCCACAAAGCCAGACCAGCACTGTTGAGCATACATTTGATATAATATATTTGAACATCATGAAGATCTGATGAAGTAAATTCTCCTGCACCTTTGAACATGTGTTTTTATTATTTAAGGATTTGTAGGAATCCGCTGAGATAGTGCTTAGAAAACACACAGACTGCAGGGGATTTTTAAGAGGAATTGCATTGCAGAAGATGTGCGGTATTTAGTTTGTTTGTATTTGCATTCATTTTAGAATATTAACAGAAAGAAATGCCTTTGTCACTAATCAGAAATCATGAATAGACTGCACCGTTCAAGTATTTGTAAAAGTAATAGAGAAAAGTGAATGATATATTGTATCACTAGGATTAGGATCAGAACAGACCCACCCAACATGCATCATACCTTTGGCATTTTCTTGAACTTCCCAGTTTTGTTATCTGCTTTACTAGTACAAATATGTAAAGCAAAGACAACTGATAAAGGTCATTCTTATCATGGGACATGATGATGGATTTGTACCACTTCACACGGCTAGACATTTCAATTACTTTGGTTTCTTGCCATTGGATGATGTTTGTTTGAAGTATAGTTCAGTGAAAAGGGCATATACATGGCACTTGTGATTAGGGTTGTAACGGTATGAGATTCCACGGCATGATAACCGTCTGAGTAAATATCACGGTTTCACGGTATACGGTATTAAACAATCAATTTTTATTTATATCATCAATTAAAATGACCAATAAATTAATTAAAATGTTTGTTTTCTCTATTCAGATTTCAATAATCAAAAACAATCAAATACATTTAATAAATTATTATGGATTAGAAATTGAACAACTTTTATTAATAATTCAAATTCAGAAATTCTGCTTTGACTTAATTCTTCTGGCTTTTATTTTTTTAATACAAATATTATCAAAAATGATGGAAATGAAATTAACTTTTTTTATTTTTATTTTGAGAAGTACATTCTATTTAACAGTTATAATAAATTTGTCAATTTCTTCGAGTTAAAAACCTGTCTTTTATTTTGACGGGATGTAGTGAAGAGCTTTGAGTTTCAGTGTATCTGACAATAGTTTTTATCAAATAAAATTATGAAATCCTCATTAAGCGCTATCTCAGAGCAACCGTGGATATGTTTGTGTTCATGTCCTCTGATAACGAGACGGCAAAACAATAAGAGCGCCGCGCATACTTAAGTATGTAGTACACGAAACAGCGCAGCTCATTCACACAGGCAGACACGTTAAACAGACAGATATATTTATACAGCAGTCTGTTTGCGTTTAATATTCAAAGACCCCGCCTAGACCATGCCGCGATCTGATTTATTGTACAGCTCTGCTTTCGTTTTATTCATCAGTCCAACAAATCGCGCGTTTTACCTGACATCGCTGCGTTATACTGTACATTAAGGTGACCAGATTTGCATGCACCCCCGAAAGAAAATTTTGTACATTTTAAGGTTAAATTCATCAATCTGGTGCGCTCAAAATTAAGAGCTTCAATCCATGTACAGTGTGCACAAAGAAACAGCATTGACTTGTACCTGGACATTAACGAGGGTTTTTAGTTCTTCTTTTTAGTTGTGATATAAAGTCTATATCGTTTTAGGTGTTTTAGGATGCCAAACAATTATTACAATACAATAATAATATAATAATGTTTTAGGCCTAGCTATATAATTATTCATATGACAATAATATCCATATAGGCTATTGTAACAAATGCACTATGCATAATGCATATATACAAATGCATATATACAAAAAAAAATGTATATATATATATATATATATATATATATATATATATATATATATATATATATATATATATATATATATATATTTGGTTAGGCTACTTTACACAACGTATAAGGAAATTAAAATACTAGTTTGTAGCCAATTTCTAAGATAAATCCTTGAGCTTTAATTTTAATCACCAAATCGCCAGCTGATCGTGTGAGCAAAGTGCACACGTCTCTTTAAAACACGCAGCATAAACAGACTGCATATAGCCTATACTTAATCACTGTATTTTGCTGTTTTATCACGGTTTCGATTTTAGTTCGTTGGCAAAATACAACGTAGAGACCATTTATGTTTTAAATTTTCGGTTCATTATGAAACGGTGGCGGCGCACAGGGTCATTAATGGGAAACACTGAATGAATGTTTAGCTGACACGTGCTAAAGTTGTCATATCAGGTGTTATATCATAACAAAAACCCTTCAACCGGACTGAACGAGATTCTCGAGGCCTGCCGCTGCGATGAGTGAGTGACAGGAGGCGTGTCTGTGTTCAGCTGCGGTGTGCGTGAACTCGCTGCCGGTGTATATGGATACTGTAGAAAAGTGGTATTGAACTGTTTAGCATATTTTAATAGAGAGATATGTTTAGAAAAAATATATATATATATTTTAACAACAGCACCATTAAGAAACCTCTATGCTGTATGCTGGCTAGACTTTTTTGCAATGTATTTGTGGATTATTTTGAACGAGATATAAAACGGGGACATTTCCGGGGACAGCTCCAGTCGGGGACGGAGCACCAAAAACCGGGACTGTCCCCGGAAAACGGGGACGTCTGGTCACCCTACTGTACATTCCATTTTCATGACTGGATTCCAGGATTCCCTCTCCATCACGCATATCATACGACCTAAGTTATAAACGGAACATACCTGCATCTACACGGATGGTGTTCTCGAATATAGGGGAACATGTTTGATGTGTTTCCTCCTTTTGCAGGTAGGCCTACTTTGCGCCCGCATTGTTTTTGGATATCTGCACTCGAGGACAGCCCCGCGTTTGTTTTTCTATATCTAATGTATTCCCATAATGCAAATTGTAACTTATTTTTCAACGGGGCACAGAGAATAGAGATAGCAACTTCTGTCTCTGACATTGTCTGCTGTATGTGTGGGTGTGGAGCAAGTTTAGTGAAGTGGAAAGTTGTTGTCTATGCGCAAGTGTAATTCTGCGTCTTGATTTTTTTTTTATTTTTACCATACCGTAAGTAAGCAAATGTACACGATATGATAATCGTACGTGTTCATACCGTGATATATCTATATCATACCGGTATATCGTTACAACCCTACTTGTGATTATGCATTATATACTTTAAAAATATAAGTGAAGAGCCCCTATTATGCAATTTTGAGGGTTCCTAATTTTGTTGTTAGAGTTCTCCTATGACTCAAGGTCAAAAACACTTTAAAGCGTCATGAAACCCCCTGTTTTGGCACTGGTCGTTCATACCTCAGATTTAAAAAAAGACTCAAGAAATGGGTCTGTAAAGGCCCTGATATACTTCAAATTTATAACTGATTTATAACTGATGTTGCGTCAGTTAAGCTTTTTTCGTAAGTTGAATATGGAAGGCGTAGGATGTAGAGTAGACATTTTTAACTGTGAACACTTTCTTTGCAAGTTGTATACAGAAGGTGGTCTGGTTGAATTAGATATTTTACTTTATAACTTGTTAAATATGGATATTTTTCTTACCATAATGCATCACTTTGCTTCAGAAGGCCTTTATTAACCTTAAATTATTCTTAGAAATATCTGCATTGTATTTTTGCAGAGCTATTGGTCTATAAGAAAATTGAGGAAGAAGGAAGGAAGAAGGAATGTTCTCATTACGTTTACGAGCACAAATGACACACGTCAGTTTTACACAGAAAGAGTAATATTCTTCTTTGAAATTTTGGTCTACATGATTGTCTTCTGTGAATAATTCATCATGTCATCGCGTTCATGATTAAACGTACCGCTGTATCAGTGTCACAAATATATTTAATTTGAAGAAGACATAATGAAATACGTGCACTTACATGGTGCCGATTCATGTTTGGAGGAGGAGAGTAATGTGTGAACATAATGTGTGAAATATGTTCAAAAAACTTGAAATATGCTTGCTACGTTCAGGATATGATCTCAGATCTGTGTTGCGAGTTTTGTTAAATCCATCGCTCTCAGAAACTGCTCTCATACATGCTCTGTGAGTTGTTACATATTACTTTACAAAAAGCTTTCATTCGTTAACATTAGTTAACAACGTTAGTTAACATGAAGTAAGAAACTTTTTTTTTTTTTTTGGTGAAAATACTAATGTTCCTAAGACTTATGCACAGTACTTTACATTGCAGCATCAACTCTTTTCTCACAGTGTTTGAAACCGCTTGATCGGTCTCTCTAAAACCCTCCTTTCCCTTTAAACCCCTCACACACTACATGAAAGTTAATATCTAAAAAAGCAGAGCATCTAATAGGTGCAGGCACACTTAAAGGAAAAGAAAGTTTACACACAAATATTGTTCATGTTGTTTAATGCCGTTTAATGTTGGCTTTAGGTAGCTACTTTGAGTTTCCTTTGCGTGATCCTAATCTTTAAAAAGCTTTCTGACCTTAACATGTCATTCCTCTGTCATTGCAGGACAGTTTTGGCATGTTGACAGGGTTCATACATAATGATTCACACATAATAAATTGAACACACCCATTTTCACAAAGAGCTCCTTCACCACCAAAGATTCAACATAATGCCATAGAGAATTTATTTTTATAGTCTTTTATATGGACATATTTTGTAAGGTATCACCAGAGTCTGGGATATACATCAGATGTCTAAGGTTATCTTAAAATAGAAAATGAATTTGGGGAAATCTCAGAAAAGAAGAAGGTATTTGAAACAGGGTTCCCACAGTCATGGAAAATCGTAGGCCTTTAAAAGTCATGGAAATGTAAAACTTGAAAAATTATGGAAATTTATATAAAGTAAATTTAAAAAATCTCAATCCTGCGTTGAGCCTCAAATTTCAGGTCATTTTTTTTTCTCTTTGTGAAGATATTCATATATAAAGAAGTATACTTAAAAAAAACTCTTATGCATACAAATGAGAAAAAATTATCTCCAGCAGTGCCTATGAAATCCTTTTAAGTACTTCTACGTTAAATCCTACATATACATGAAATCATTTTAAGTACTTATACATTAATCATGAACTACTGAAAAAGGAAATTCATTGGTCAAAAAGGATGAAAACTCCTTTTTGTCAGCATGTTCTCAGTTCAGTTCTCTTCAAGTAATGTTACCCATAGGACTTGAAAACTGCCTAAAAGCCTGTTAGAAACTCAAAAAGAATAAATAATAAGACAAAACTGCTTAATTTCATGGTAGTGTATGTGTTTTACAGGGACAGGCACCAATGCGTGCTACATGGAGGAGATGCGGCACTTGGAGCTGGTGGATGGTGACGAGGGTCGCATGTGTGTGAACATGGAGTGGGGTGCGTTCGGCGACGATGGCACCCTGGATGACCTCCGCACTGAATTTGACAGAGAGATTGATGCTGGCTCCCTTAACCCCGGCAAACAACTGTGAGTGACAGTCCTGCACCTGACAGTTAGTGCCACTCCCGACAGTTCTTTTGTTGATACAAAAAGCCTTTGAAGCACTTTTCCCTAGAGGGCAGCTATGTCAGCCGGTTGTACAACTAGGCAATTACGGAAACCGGTAACAAGGTTGTCACCATGGTGACACCAAGTCACAGGTGGACTTCGTTCGTTCTTAGAAGGCAAGTGTGAACGTTGTTAGGTAGACCATATGCTCCTGCTGCAACAGCTAGAAAGTGAGTTAAAGGTGGATCGGAATGAGCAACACAACACGCATGTAGCCAAGCAGCAGTAGGGGGCGTGTCCACTCATGATGAGTGCGCAACAGGGAGATTTGAAGAAAGACTGTAGAAAGAGAGATAGCTGAGAGACATTACAAAAGAGAAAAGGTCACTGGAAAAAGAAAGGGTTATGTTCAGACAAGAGCTTTAGGACCCGTGTTAATATTAGAAAAGCTTTCCAGTGCTGGAGAGACCTAAGTGGGAAGGCCTGAAAAAGGATGCAGAGGTTGCGTCGTTTCTGCTCTGAGTAACACTGGTTTTGAGTGTGTGTTGCTGGCGACTAACAAGCTCTTGCTTGTGTACTGTATGTTAATTTTTTTTGTTCTTCCTTGTGGTTCGTTCGTCATCTTTGCTTTACTTTTCGCGAAGCTTTATTTTGCTTTGCTTCTGATAAAGAGACATCCACTCTTGCATTGAGTGTTCATGCATTTTGGGGGCGGAGCAATGAAGGGAGGGGTGTGTTTGTTTGGGGTGATTTCAAATATCAACAGTTTTTCTCAGAAATCCCTTACTGCACCTTAAACTCTTATGCCATCATTCACTCTGCGTTAGCCTTCTTTTCTGAATAAAAATCACAGGTCTTGGGAGTTTTAAAACTACTGTTTCTGACCCTAGTCACTGCGACTCCACGGGCGCTTTCATTTCGCTTTAAAGAACCAGCACTCTGAAAGCTCAGAAAATGCAGAACTGTAATCAAATACCATTATGCTATGAGTGCTTGTGGCTGAGCTCTCTAAATGCCCTCAGTGGGGCCAATTGATTGCCTTATTTGATTTGCACATGTACATAATTTGTCTTCTATCTTTTTAGAGCTGCTTTTTTATTTTACTCTTTATTACTGTGAAGCTGCTTTGAAACAATCTGTATTGTATAAAGCACTATATAAATAAAGGTGACATGACTTGACATACCAATATCTCAGCACTATTAAAGTAGCTTTTGAGACCTCTTTCTTTTCCCCCCAGAGATCCCAGGTTAGCTTAATGTAATTTCCCAGAATTCTGTGAACAATCAATCAATGGGAATATGCCTTTTCTTTACAGTTGCAAGTCACTGTTATTGTTCTCTCGCATACCCTGCTCTCTGAGACATGATGAATGTTTAGACTATCAGCAGATTGAGTACTGCAAACATGTTCTTGTTCCCATGGATAAGAAATCTAACCATAAGGAAAAAGGCCGAAGTGGTTTTCATTTGGGTTTTCGAATGCTCCCATGAAGAGCATCATTAATGTGTATTTACAACATGTTTTTGAAGCACTGAACATTGTAGCCAATCACAGACGTATCTGATCAGCGCGTGAACACAATGGCCAATCAGAGGTGTTTACGAATCCTCTCAACAGCGCTCAAAGCGTCACATTTTTAAAATTTCAGTACCGATTTGGTATCGCGGTCGGTACTTTTGACAACACTAATTATGAAATATCAGAACTCTTTACTGTTTTAATACATTTTAAAATGTAATTTATTCTTGGCAAAGCTGAATTTTCAGCAGTCTTCAGTGTCATATGATCCTTCAGAAATCGTTCTAATATGCTGATTTGGTGTTCAAGAACCATTTCTTATTATTATAAATGTTGAAAACTGTTGTGCTGGACACTTAAGACACAGGTTACAAGATATCAAGTGCCATTTTATTTTAAAGGTTGGTACACTTTTCAAATAAAATGTTTCACAAAAATATGTTTGATAGGTTTAAAATGATAAAACAATCAATTATTTTGTCACATTTTGCTTGTCAAGTGTTAGTGGTACATGTTCAGACATATAATTATTTTAAATGAGTCCAATCCTTTTCTATATTGATCGGGAATAATCTTCAGCATGCATGTTTATTGCATGTTTTAAAGTCTGTATCAAACCAAAGTTTCAATAGTATTTTCTTCCCTTTTGTAACATATATCAAGAGTGAAATGGCTTCTCGAACAAGAAAAAATGTAAGGCGGGACTTGATTTTGTTCCTTGGGAATTGATTGGATCATTGTGGTTTGCTGTTGGTGACAGGTTGTCCCGCCCTCATGCCAGTAAACACATCATCAGAGGAAGAGAAAGTTATTTTGATTAAAGAAATGCAAGGGCACATGAATTTTTAAATAATGCTGTGCATGGATATATAATTAAACAATAATTTCATGGTGACTTTTTAATTTCATGGTGACTTTAAAGATTTAAAATATCATTTAAAATACTTTATTTCATATTTTTGTCACACATTCAATCCTTGTTGTAAGTGACCCCTGTTTCCTCTACATTAATTACTCTCAAGGTCATGTCTCTAGAGTTTTTAAAATTAACAATCAACACTTGACCCTGTGAATGTACTCTCAATTTTTTTATTGTTTTCACAAATATTTCCTACACCCCTGATTACAGGGACAGTCCCCCTGAAGCATCCTGGGGTTAATTGTCTCACTCAAGTGAATAATGATGATTGGTTCGCGGGTTGCCCCAGTGTGGAATCAATAACCTCTAGGCGACCATTGGCCCATACCGCCACACTGCATCATGACACACGTGTTCATCGCGCTCATCAGCCTTACCCTGTTTTGTTCTCATGCAGATTTGAGAAGATGATTAGTGGGATGTACATGGGGGAGCTGGTCAGACTCATCCTGGTGAAAATGGCCAAAGACGGTCTGCTGTTCCAGGGACACACCACTCCAGATCTGCTCACCACTGGCCACTTCCAGACCTCCTTTGTCTCTGCCATCGAAAATAAAAAGTCAGTACCTTTTTGTAGCTCTACTCTACTCTACACAAACATCACTGTTCAGTTACGGTACATACCTCACTAATGAAGTCTTTTAAAAACATATTAAACAATTAAGACATTACTAACAGGTAAAGTAAATATAATGAATATAAAAGCTAATATAGTGGCAAGGCAAGTTTATTTATAAGCACATTTCATACACAATGGTAATTCAAAGTGCTTTACATAGAAAAGGAATTAAAATAATCATAAAATAATCACAACATGTGCATAAGAAATAAAAAAAATAACAATCGTATTTAACTAAAGGCTAAAATGCTGCCTGAATTACTAAGATTCGGGAGTACCCTTATCTGGAGTTGAAGAAATAAACAGTGAGGTTCGTGCTTTTACTCTAGACATGCCCTTTCTAGTGTCTCTTCACCCTCATGGAGGTGTTTGCACACTGATTCACTGCCTGTCCAATATGGCTTCAGTGCTCCCAATTAGAGTGCGTAAAAAACACAATGCGCTGCCTGCCTATGACGGCTCCCAGTGACTTTTTCACAATTATACACCCTTTGTTACACGGATGTATATTTAAACCGACCTGCGCCCGCAGGTGTGGCGTTTCTTCACTCATTTCTGAGTGCGAACCCTTATCACTCTCCCTTCTCTCAACCTCTTATAGTGTATATATTTAAAGCTGCAGTCTGTAACTTTTTTTGGTTAAAAATGATCCAAAAACAATTTTTGAGCAAGTACATAACCAGCCACTGTTCAAAACTATCTCATTATCTTAGCTCGATTCTCAATGGTAAGCTTGTAATAATGTTTTATAATAAGAGCGTCATTACGTCACGTCCGTAAACAGAAAGGAAGGAGTCTCGTCCAGGCTAGTCGGTTTTATCACGTGAGGATGCTGCCGGTAGCGGATCATTTATAGCCTTTTCTCACAGCAGCTGAAATAATTAAACTTATCATTTTGATGGCGGATTGTAATCCAGAAAGGTCCAAATGACAATCATCAGTGACAACTGGATATTCACCCATAGTCAAAAAGCAAAATACTTTGGACTGTGGAGTGGCTACAGAAATTGAAATCTACAGGTAACTCTAATATAAACTAAATACACATAGTCACATAATGCTGATGTTGTTAACATTAACAATTTGAGAACAATATAACAGTAATAATAATTTGCACGGTTTGGCATGATCCGAGCTAAGCGATCGGTAGATTTAATCATCATTGGCGCGATTTATTGTAGGCCTAATGCTTTTTTACTTGTTCAGATGATATTTTCCAGTGAAAATTCTTATATTGGTCATACTTTCATGACGTAGAATCTGTGATTCTGAAGTGCAGTATCCACACCGGTGTAGTGATTGACAGCAAACATTAGATTCACCCGCGCCGAGGAGCTGTGCCGAGGCACAACGCACGTACAGATTCCTATTCCGCATATTACTGCAATTGCAGGTTTCAAACAGAGATGGCGACAAAGAGGAAAAATCGTGGACTGCAGCTTTAATGAAATGCTCCCCTCTAGAGTTCATTTCTCTAGTGAACTAACATGCTGTGGGCTGACACTTGCCAGAGGTAAATGTAATGCTATGTGAGATATTATTCTCAAGATGTTTTATTGGTTTCTTTCCGTGGTTGAAACAATGGTTGAGAGATTACAAATAAACATATCTATGCATATATCAACTGTTCTTCTTCTGCGCTTTTTCCTGTTGCACACACCCCCTTCTGGATTGGAGTGTGGATCGCCTGTGACTGACTGTATTTATTATGCAACAAACCGTGACGGTTCGAGGCAAATACATGTACCGTTACAGCCCTAGTGAATAAATTTATACCACTTTTTCAAAAATACTGTACACATATAGTGATGGATAATACAGTCGATATGGTCAATATTGTCACCAACACTTTTTGAAACATCTCGTGGCACGGTTGTACCTAATACAGAAGAAACGTAGTTGATTAGCAATTCGTTCATTTGTGTTAAAGAAGAGGCGATCTGGTGGTGAAATGTGTTATTTTTAAAATCATTTGAATTATTTGAATTATTTGTTATTATTTGAAATCGTTACTGCTGTTATCAGTGGCGAAGGGCAGCGGTGTTCTCTTGGTGCTCGTGCACAGTCTTCACACAGACAAGCGCTTCTATTCGTTCAGGTGAAATCACAAAACAAAATGCAAACGTGTCCCTGCTCTTGATATACAATCTCTAATGAACATCTTTGGTTTTAAAGAGAATAAACCTAGAATAAAATAACAACCCAGAAGCTCTGGCACGCTTAAAAGAACTTCTTCCACCAGTCCATTAGAACAAATGAATCTTAAATGCAGATCTACGTATTTCTTCACTAATGTAAATACTCTCAGGACTAAACAAATGATATTATAGTAGATGTAAGGATAAAATTATCAAATTGAACCTGTGTCAATAAATTAAACTCGATTTACTACTGAAATTGATTTCTGGACATCGTAATGTTATATTGTGTGCATTTATTATTAGGGATGTCCCGATCAGGTTTTTTTGCCCTCGAGTCCGAGTCATTTGATTTTGAGTATCTGCCGATACCGAGTCCCGACCCGATACTTCTATAATACATCAAAAAAAGAATAAAGAAGAGCGAAAAAAAAAAAACAGATCCAGGACGTTCCTTATTTTTTATTTAATTACAAACAGAGCACTTCTGTGAGGTAGCTTGAACAATCAAGTAATAAATAACATAAATTGTTCACTTCACTTCACTTTAGTGCAACAGTAAATATAAAAAAGGCTAATATAAAAACAAATATATTTGGTTTGATTTGAGTATGCTGCAGTCTGTGTAATAACTAAAATAATGTTTATATATATCATATTTTCTGGCTAGTTTACTTTAGTTTTTTATAATACACCATACTTTAACCCAAACTGAATAATAAAAAACAAGTTTAAATGGGTAAATCTTCTATTATTATTTTTGATTCTTAATTTTCTTTTCTGTCACACTCAAATTCTTGTTAAAACACATTAGACATGCGTATTGTGTGCATTTTGAACACTTTTTGTGTGAAATTATATTTATTTTGTCCATCAAAAGTGTGCTTTCACTTTAATTACGCGTCAGCAGCGCAGCGCGTGTCTCGATCAGCTCCCTAGTTCAGTAGTCAGGGCACTGATCAGGGTATCAGCCACATTCACTTTCATTATATACTGATTCACGACCTGGGGAGCTAGGGAGCTGATTGAGACACAGGGATAGACTCGGTGCCGAGACGATCGCGGCACTGCTGCTTACGCGACGCTCCTGCCTGACGCTTTACGAGCTGCTCCTGCTGCCTGTGTGAATGCATCCGTTGGTTGACATGCACGCTGAAAAAAATATGCGCTACTCACGCGCCGCTTACGCTTGCACTGTGAAACAGGCCCAACTCTGTGCCACCGCATCACTATAGATGTGTTAAAAATAATGAGAATATATATACATATATATCCGAGTCCTGATCGGGAGGTAACGTCCGATTCCGATCGAGTCTGAAACCACATGATCGGGCCCGATTTCCGATCACGTGATCGGATCTGGACATCCCTATTTATTATTGTATATTTCTTTTATGCAATCTCCCCCCCTCCCCCCACACACTACTGTCCCACAAAACGAAACAAAGTTACGCCACTGGATTTCTGTGTTAGGAGCAACCTTTAGCCTAAGATTTTTTGTGAATACAGCCGCTGATTCTTTTTGTCATGATAATAATTATTCTCATTATTAATCTAGGCTGTCAATTTAATATTAAAAAATAAAATATTTAATCATGATTAAAAAAAAACTTCCACAAATAATGCATTAAAGGTGCAGTATGTAATAATTTTCGCTAGAGGCCTATTCAAAACAAAGGCGTAGCTTGATGATGCCAAATTTGAGCTTGGAATCTTGGGACATGTGGTCTTCACCTCAACGGACGGTGCAAAATAGGGATAGGACTCGGGAAGAAATCACGTTCATGGATGCGATAACGTTACTGTAGTATGAAGCAGAGCAGGACCGAGTGTTGTGGGAGCTGAACGAGGACTCTGGAGCGATTGCACAAAACATGCCTCACAAGCAGCGGAACTTTTTTATTATGAAACAGTCGCCGGCGCCGCCTCCGCTTTTCCGGTCATGAGTATGAGGTAACACAGCTCTGTTTATCATATTAGATACATTTGAGTGTGTTGAAAATATTATAACGTTACTCTGTGCGTTTGCTAGGCGGCTGCTGTGAGACACTGTTGCACACTGCAGTAAGATAGATTGATTTTAGAATATCATATTAAATGCTGGATGTCTTGTGTTGATAAATCACATGCAATTAATTTTAAAAGGTATTGTATGATGGAGAAAATTGTGTATTACTGTTACTAAAAATAAAGCTGCATCTGATTATGCTGTTAGCTACTTGACAAAATAGTGTTTTTCTCTGAGGCATGGTAAAGCATGGTACTCGCAAAATATCAAGAGAATTAGATTTAAACAATAATAATGTGTTGAGCTATATAACAACAATTAGTTTTCTGTCTATAAATATATCAAAACAGTTGTTTCCTTGTCTATTAAAACATGTAATATATTAAAGCGTCTTCGGTGTTTCCATGGTTTCTACATAATAAAACCGGAAACCGAGGGTAACACAGGTATGACGCAATTGACAGGCGACTCCTCCCACATCCCAGAGCCTTGGTTAAAATTGCAGTTTTCTCATGATTTAGAAATAGTTGGAAACATTTGGGATATCGTAAGTAATCAAGTGAACAAAATATATAACACTGGCCTAGTGGTTTTTGGATCTTTTACTGCAAAAATATTACATATTGCACCTTTAATGCTTTCAGTTCTGCAACAGAATGTAATTGGTGACAGTTCTTTGGATACTGCTCCAGAAAGCAGTGATACTAAGTTACTACTAAAACTTTCCCATGCTTGAGAGTGGCAGTCTCTTATGTTGCAACCTCATTAAATGGACCCCGTTTCGCTTTGACTGTCCCCATATTTAGCCCTCTCTCCAGCAAACCTAGCAGTCGGGAGTGCGCCTCACACAGAAGTAATTTGCTTCTCAAAATTACCTTATTGCCAGACCCACCATAAGGTCACAGGCTGAGCACAAATGAGTGTTAAACTTGTACTTTGGGTTTAACATTGTTAACCTGTTCAGATATCACACTTTCTGGAGTTTGAAGTTGGCAGAAAAACAAATTGAAATTTAGAATTATTATTGTTATTTGTATATAATTAAAATGTAATTAAATTAGAGCTTGAAGTAATAATGCCACCTTGGATGCACATTCTTGATGTATTGCTAAATATCACATCTCTTAGAAAAACCTATTTCTGAATTATTCATACCAAGAGGCACAGTATGTGTCTGTGAATTGATCCAAAAGTCACAGACCACAAGTGAAAATAAATCTTTTTTTTATTTCCTACAAATAAGATCAGGATAAGAATTTTGAAAAGTTGAGCTATACAGTGTCTAAGCATTTTGATATGACAGCAGCACAAGGACACAAACTTCACAAGTTAGATCAACACCCTATTTCATTCCTGTATAATATGAAGAGTACAGTAAAAAAAAAAAGAAAATTGTAATATTATTACAATTTATAATAAAATATAAATTTTAAATGTATTTAAAATAGAATGTTAATTTATTCCTGTGGCAGCAAAGTCCAGTCTTCAGTGTCACATGATCCTTCAGAAATCATTTTAATATGCTGATTTGGGGGCTCAAGAAACATTTCTTATTATTATCAATGTGGAAAACAGTTGTGCAGCTTAATATTATTCTGGAAACTGTAATACATTTTTTTTTCAGGATTCTTTGATGAATAGAAAGTTCAAAAGAACAGCATTTACATTTTTACATTACATTATGTGATGTAAAGGTTTTTACTGTCACTTATGGTTTGACTTATGGATATTCAGGTTAATATTCATTCAAACCCCCAAATTAATCAGAAGCAACATTGTCTCTTCTGCAGGAATAACGAAGGTCTGGTGAGTGCAGAGCAGCTGTTGAGAGGACTCGGACTGGACCCGTCCCCTGAAGACTGTGTGGCCACACAGAGGGTGTGTCAGATTGTGTCTACGCGTGCGGCCCATCTCTGTGCTGCCACGCTGGCGGCTGTGCTACGGCAGATCCGAGATAACAAAGCCGCAGAGAAATTGCGCACCACTATCGGCGTTGATGGATCGGTCTACAAAAACCACCCACAGTGAGTCCATTGTCAGTACTGGTGTGCGCTTGCTGTGGTACCAAATGATTACCTTATTCATACACCATGGTATTTACACTCCAATGTACTTAAAAGAATACCATGGCATATGTAATTTGTAGATGTTAGATTTCCACTTCTTTTCTGTTTCTTCTCGGTTGTTCTAACTCAACAAAATACTCAAAAGCTCATTACTGTTAGGTTGGACCCCTTGTAGGTGGTAAATGCGTTTCAGTAAAGCTATTGAGGCACAAAATTCAACTTGCTCACCAGTGCTGTAATTAAAGTGAGTTTTCGCCGTGTGTTAAACAGCAAAGGAGAAGGAGTGAGACAGAGAAAGGCAGTTACAAGTAGCGTTGCACTAGCCAACTCGCAACAGCTCTCTTTTGGGAGGTTTTTTTTTTTCTCCCCTACTGTGATCTGATGGAGTTTTAGTTCCGTGCCACTGTATCCTTTGTCTTGCACAGTTTGGGTTTAAAAGAAACTTAATATTCAGTAATATTATTGACTTAACTGCTCTGACACTGATTGATTGAGAAAAAAAATTGAACTGAATTTAGCTGTCATACTGTCATACTCCTTTGATTGAAGACTGATAAAAATGACAGACTAAACAACCTTTGTTGTTTCACTTCCCTGTAATGGATTGACAAGAAAATAGACTGACCGCAATAGACTAATCTAGACTGATCTTCAAAGAAGTTTTACTCTCTAAAAACATAGATCATTCTGTCTCTGCATTTATACCTTATTACTAGGGGTGTGACGAGACAGGTATCTCACGAGACGAGACGAGACAATATTTTTACACACCATTTTTAAGAAATCCTCAATGGCGAAATACATGACTAGAAAAAATATTCTGCAGGTGTATTTGAAATGTTTTAACTAATCATCTTAATGAATGTCATTTCAGTTCTACTTTCTGAGTATGAATTATCATATGCAGTAAAAGACAACAATACTCAAGTACTGTAAAAGGTTTTGCCACTAACTCAACTGACTGACTTCTCTTCTGTACGATTTCAGTCTCTTCAGACATTACTGTACATGATTTATGAGCTTCTACAACTTTTGACCTCCTAACTGAACTCCTTTCCACAAACTTATAGAAATAAAAACAGTATAAATAAAAATGGTAACACTTTACAATAAGGTCTCATTTATTAACATTAATGATTTAACCAACATCAACTAACAATGAGCAATATATTTGCTACAGTATTTATTAATCTTTGTTTATGTTAGTTAATAAAAATAGTCATTCATTGTTAGTTCATGATAGTTCACAGTGCATTAACTAATGTTAACAAATGAAACCTTATTGTTTGTGCTTAATTGTGCAGAAAACTGTTATTAATTTTTTATGGTAACACTTTACAAAAAGTGCAACCATAACATTTACATTTACATTTATTCATTTGGCAGACACTTTTATCCAAAGCGACTTACAAGTGAGGAATACAAGCGAGTCGCCATGACGAGGCAAATAGACAAGAAGTGCTCATAATGTAATTAGGCAAAAGTTATAGGCAGTGCTCAGATTATCCTAAACTACAATAGAGAGGGATTAGAGGAAGTGAAAGGATAGGAATAAGAAGGTTTTTTTTTTTTTTTTTTTTTTTAAGATGAGGTTAAGTGCTCACGAAAGAGATGGGTTTTCAGCTGTCTTTTGAATATTGCCAGGGATTCCGCATTCCGGATGAAGGCAGGAAGATCATTCCACCAGCAAGGGACAGTGAATGAGAATGTTCTGGAAAGTGATTTCGTGCCTCTCTGTGATGGTACCACAAGCCTTCGCTCCTTTAATGAGCGCAGGCTTCTGGTAGGAGTGTAGACTCGTAAGAGTGAGTGGAAGTAGGAGGGTGCTGAGCCTGTGGTAGATCTGTAAGCAAGCGTCAACGCCTTGAATTTGATGCGAGCAGCAAGTGGTAGCCCGTGAAGAGAGATGAAGAGAGGCGTGACGTGGGCTCTTTTGGGCTCGTTGAAGACGAGACGTGCTGCTGCGTTCTGAATCATTTGTAGAGGCTTGATTGTGCATGATGCCAATCCAGCCAGAAGTGCATTGCAGTAATCAAGCCTAGAAATGACCAGGGCCTGGACCAGAAGTTGTGTTGCATGTTCTGTTAGAAAGGGCCTGATTTTCCTGATGTTGTATAGTGTAAATCTGCATGACCGAGCTGTCTTTGCAATGTGGTCTTTGAAGGTCAGTTGATCATCAAGGATTACTCCAAGATTTCAGGCCGAATTTGACGGGGTAATTGAGGATGTGCCTAGCTGGATGCTGAAATCATGATTTAGAGTCGGATTGGCAGGGAAGACGAGAAGCTCAGTCTTAGCCAGGTTGAGCTGTAGATGATGTTCTTTCATCCATGCCGAGATGTCCCCCAGACAGCTTGAGGTTTGTGCAGCTACAGTGGGATCATCTGGTTGGAATGAAAGGAAGAGTTGTGTGTCATCAGCATAGCAATGGTAGGAGAAACCATGTGCCTGAATGATGGGAGCAAGTGATGTAGTGTAAATGGAGAAGAGGAGGGGTCCAAGAACTGAACCCTGAGGAACACCCGTGGTCAGTTGATGAGCTTTGGATACCTCCCCTCTCCAGGCAACCCTGAAAGACCTTCCTGTGAGATAGGATTCAAACCAGAGAAGTGGAGTACCTGTGATGCCCAGTGATGAGAGGGTGGACAGAAGGATCTGATGATTCACCGTGTCAAAGGCAGCAGATAGATCGAGCAGAATGAGAACTGATGATTTGGAATCGGCCTTTGCAATCCGCAGGGATTCAGTGACCGACAGCAGTGCAGTCTCAGTCGAGTGGCCACTCTTGAAACCAGATTGATTGACATCCAATTGGTTGCTCTGTGAGAGGAAAGATGACACCTGGTTGAAAACAACTCGTTCAAGTGTTTTTCCTATGAATGGTAGGAGAGAAATAGGTCTGTAGCTGTCTACAAGAGACGTGTTTAATGTGGGTTTCTTAAGCAGTGGGGTTACCCGAGCCTGCTTGAATGTGTTAGGGAAAGTGCCAGTGTGGAGAGATGTGTTGATGATGTGTGTCAGTGCTGGTAAGAGTGTAGGAGCGATGGCTTGTAGAAAGTGTGAGGGGATGGGATCTAGAGGGCAGGTAGTAGGATGACTGGAGAGGAGAAGTTTGGATACTTCTGTCTCAGTGAGGGGGGAGAATGAAGAGAGGAGGTGTGTGGTTGTGTGTGTGGTTGGTCTGAGTTCCTGTGTGTGTGGAGCGGAGATGTTTTGTCAGTGAAAAATTTAGCAAAATTATCAGCAGTAAGGGATGAGGTGGGTGGTGGTGGAGGGGGGCAGAGGAGAGAGTTGAATGTTTTGAAAAGTGTGCGTGTGTTTGAAGCACTGTTGATTTTGTTGTGGAAATAGGAGGATTTAGCAGTATGAATTTCAGCCGAAAAGGATGAGAGCAGAGATTGATAGCTACTTAGGTCAGATTGGTCTTTTGATTTGTGCCACTTCCTCTCTGCAGCCCTTAGTTTGGTCCGATGTTCACGAAGAACATCAGATAACCAGGGATTAGAGGGAGTGGCACGTGCAGGCCTGGATGACAGAGGACAGATACTATCTAGAGAAGAAGTTAATGTGGAACATAAAGTGTCTGTTGCTGCATTCACATCCAGAGATGAGAATTGTGAGGGTGAGGGAAGGGAGGATGATACAGTAGAGGAAAGATCAGAAGAAGAAATAGAGCGCAGGTTTCGTCTGAAGGTAACTGGTAGCGGGGTTGGTGGTGAACAAATGGGGAGTTGAAGATTAAAAGTAATGAAAAAATGATCAGAAAAGTGCAGAGGTTTTACCAGAATGTTGTCGGTGATGCAGTTGCGTGTGTAAATGAGATCAAGTTGGTTGCCAGATTTGTGTGTACTTGTGGTCATGAGCCGATTAAGATCGAATGAGGCTAGAAGAGAGCGGAAGTCTGAAGCATAAGGCTTCTCTAGATGAATGTTGAAATCGCCAAAAACTACAAGTGGGCTACCATCCTCTGGGAATGAGGACAGCAGCATGTCCAGTTCCTCTACAAAGGTACCCAGTTGGCCTGGGGGGCGATAAATTACTACGATATGAATTTTGATAGGAATTGAGATTGTAATAGCATGAAACTCAAATGAATTGTAGTTGCAAAGAGAGGAATGAGTCGAGTATTTCCAATTGTCAGAAATGAGAAGACCTGTGCCCCCACCCCTCCCAGATTGGCGAGGGGCATGAGAGAAAGTGAAGTTGTTAGAGAGAGCAGCAGGGGTTGCTGAGTCCTCTGGACGAATCCAGGTCTCAGTCAAGCCCAAGATATTAAGAGAAGAATTAGTAGCAAAGGCTGGAATGAAGTCAGCTTTGTTAACTGCTGACTGACAATTCCATAGACCCACAGAGACAGAGAGAGGAGTATTAGTGTTAGAAGAGGAGTAAATAGACCGCAGGTTAGAAGCA